>NC_084957.1:2758862-2771545 GCF_949316205.1 Platichthys flesus
CTGCCAAGTAATATTCAAACCAATTTATTGAGTTGTTTTGAAACTTACACACACACCTGCTCCCGGCTCTGTCGGCTCACATACACCACAAACCCCCCACGTCTCATGGAAATAGGGGAAATAGGATTAATCTCTAATCCTTAATTAGCAATTATAGGATTAAAGGAACACACCACTCTGAACAGTGCTGAGAAGGTTCTTCATCCTTATGGAGTTTGGACTGTAGCCTGTAAGCCTGTAAATCACAGATGTTTTTATTAACACTTTGAGAAACTTTGTCAAATTGTCGGAAAGAATATTTCTCCTTCAAATAAACAGGCAGTGAAAAAATATACAGATTTTGGAAATAACTCGGAAGGAAAGATGAAAAACGTATTTAAATTTCAAAAACAGTAAAGAAACCTGGACTGTTTGAGGGTGACACATGTTCCACCTCAGGCTGAAGACACACCTCTGATGACTGCAGCTCGGTGAAGAAGATGATGTCATCAACTCTGGTGTTGAAAAGGTAGTTTCACTTACATGAAGCACTTTGTAGTTTGGCTTTTTGGAAGATAGTGTACTTACATGTACTTCCTGTTGTTCTGGACTCGTACCCTCACGTTGATGCACATATCCCCTTGTGGACGAATGTCGCGAATTTGCCTCAAGCCCAATTCCGGCTTTAATGCCGCCGAGGTGACGAATGTGCCTGATGGTGCAAATACTACACATACCAAGGAAGGTATTGGAAGCACAATGCCGCCATCTAGTGGTCGGAGTGTACTAGCGCCTTGGGACTGTGCAGCAAAATAATTTTGACTTAATTTAGCATCTGTATGACAGCCAAAAACACAAATACTATTTTCTTATATAATTGAAAATGAATTCAGGCAGTAAGGGGTTATAGATAAAAGGTAATGTAAAAAATAGACAGGGACATTTGACATATAAATTGTCAAGTTCTTACGTTTCTCAGAGTTTCACCGTTTAAATGTGTCCCTTACGTTTTGTCTGTATTGTCCCAGTCGATCGGAGCGAGGGGGGGAAGTCTGCAGCAGAGCTTCATGTCTGGAAATGATTTGTTGTCTCTTCCTCTTTGTGTTGTTGCTGATAAGACGACCGACCTATCGGGTTCAGTTTGATGTGTAATGAGAATCCTTCTGTTTTCCTCTCACTTTACATTACATTATGATTTATGTAAAGTAATACACATCGAACACGTCAGCTTCATGGCAAATGGCCCTTTCTGTGTGTCTGTGTGTGTGTGTCTGTGTCAGTACAACACAACAACAATCGTCTGCTTCCTGCCTCACATCACTGTACGACACATTCGCTGTGTGAGCGACACTCTCTCAAGTGAGACGGCATAGGATCTCTGGGCTGTTACTGCAGATAAAGAGATACGCCTTTGTGTTGTGAAGCAAGAGGACAAGGACTCACTGCAGTTTATGTGTCATTAGCCATCAAATGAATCAGGACATTGGCTGTGGGGTGATAAAGAAGTGTCCATTCAGGTTGTGGTCGGACGGGCTTCAGAAGGAAATGCCCTGTCAAATGGGCCTGGCTGCTCTGACACATCAGGACACAACCTTCCTGCAGACTGTGTGGAAGGAGCCAGCTCATCGTTCAGTCCACAGCCCTGGTCTGGACCTGGGTTCCATCCCACTCTGAGACCCCTCACCCTCACTGCTGCATCACAGAGGAGCTCATGAAAACACACATCCTCTCTGGACGTGTTGCCTGTCGCTGCTCGTGTGAACCTGCACACGTTACTGATGGACCCACATTAAATTGATCTCCCACCCGGTTGCATGTTCATGTAAAGGTGCTAAAGTCAGAATAGCTCTAAAGGAAAAGATAAAAACAGGGATGCAGCGAGAGGGACATCTGCTGGACAAAACAAGTACTTCAGGTAGTTTGTTGCATAAATACAAGTGGTTGAAATGTAACGGTATCAGCATTATGATATGATATGATATGATAAGACCACATGATGAGATTAGAGATGCATAGATTTAATGCTCATAAACATGGATTAAACATCTTTTGAGAAAGTCTCTACCTGGCGACTGTTTAGCGTTTGTCTTTCACGTCCTCAAACCCCCTGAATCATTATTTCCACACACTGGAGAATTAATTTACAAGCGCTTACAACATGAGCATTATAAACACAAACTCTGTCCAGTTCAATGAAGATGTTACGACACAAACGCAGCCTCGCAAAAAACAAATTGCCCGTGTGGCAGCTTTTTCCTTTTCCCCAAATTGACTTCCTGTCAGGAGGATAACACAATTTAAATGTAGATTTCCTCCCAGTGTTGTGCTGTATTGTTTGACTTTCAGTAAGAAGCCATTACCTGCGTGTGTGTGCGTGTGTGAGGGGGGGGGGGGGGCCTTCATTTGTCATTTGTCAGAAAGGATGAAATCGAAAACTTTAATAACACGTCTCAGAGGACCTGGCAGATGAATACATGTCCAGCTGTGTGGTAGAACTCACGTCATCACACGTATGTGGACACGTGAACATTACACCTGATTAATGAAGGTGTCATTATGAATCCATGAGGATCCAGCTGATCCTGAAACAGTCTCCTCTTCCTAAATGGCTTTCCACGTCATTCTGGAACCTGCTGGTTGATTTGCTGTAGAGCTGCTAAAACCACATTATAGATTTACTGTTACAATACTTCACCACACCCCCCCTCCCCCCCTCTCTGTGTCTGCTGTTGTCCAGGTTGTCTTCTACCTGCCGTCTCCGGGGGGTGGGGGTGGGGGGGGGGGGGGTGGGGGGGGGGACTTCACATTTCTACAGGAACATGGATTCCTCTCCCAGCACCTCTCACACCACGACAGGCCCAACCAGCATCTATCACAGAGCAGCTCACCATCTGATCTCCTGCACTTTGTCTCGTGAACATCTGTGGTTCTTCGTCCTAACTCCCATCTCTCCTGCCGGGCTGCAGCTTCACGGTCGGCCCCCATTTGTAAGTCACGTTGGTTATATGGGGAAGAACAAATGAGCGTTGGTGATATCTGTCCCTGGCTGCAGGAATCAGATTCCAGTCACAGATAGTTTCCTCCAGAGAGACGTCTGAGATCTGCACGGCCATCGTCCCTGCACACGAGACCGTCCCAGGCCAGATCATCTCTAACGTTGACCCTGTTGATGTCTCCTGTCCTCCTGACACCTCTAACTACCCCCCCCCCCCCCCCCTTTAGCTGATCTCCTTCACTTTGGCTTGTTGAGCAGCTTCAGCACCTTGAGTCTCTGCTGAAGCTTCAGCGTTCAAACGTCTCATATCATTCACAGATTTCTTATTGTTGCACTCCCTGAACTTGAGCAGGATTCCTCAGCAGCTGCAGAACGAACCTGACATTTGAAAGTTCAGCTCTGACACCTGAGCGACGTGTTGGCAGTTAGGTGTGGTGTTATCACCGTCTGTCACACATCCATGATGACACCAAGCTCCTCCCCTCAGGCTCCTGCTTGGAGAGGCTCGTCACAGCCACTTCAGGATTTCATCAATTAATAAAAGTCCTGTTTACTCAAAGGATAAAACCTTTTGATTTGAACATAGTAGCAGATATTGAATAATTAAGACTGCATGGCTTTATCTCACGGGGAATATCCGTCCATAAAAGTAAACGTGTGTTGATTTGTCCTTCAGGTCTGCAGAGTCCACCCGTCCAGTGGAGTCCAGTTTGGGTTCGAGACATTGGGAGACGCTTGTGAGTTTAAGTGTTGTTGTAAGTTTGTGGACTTTGTGCTTTAAAGACTAAAAACTTGGTGTTATGAACACACACACACACACACGACAACACTCCAAGACTTAGAAACAAATTTGAGCCTTTATTGGAATGTTGCAAGGCATTAAATACACAAATTCCATTATTTTAATAATTTGGTATTTAATAATTAAAAAAAAACTTCTAGTCTAACAATACTGGTCTGACAGTCGTTCCTTATGTAACCTCAGAAAGTCCTCTCTCTCTCTCTCTCTCTCACTCTATCAGAGATGGAAACCTGACAGTCTGAAGTGAAACAGATGTGAATCTATGGATTGAGAATTAAAGGGCAAGACAGCGATGACACATGGGGAACAACGGCGAGCCCACCCGAACAAATACTGCGTATCAAAGCTGCACCATGGTTTTAAAACAGTCGTTTGTTCATATTGTAATCGATTACATTTTCTTTTTTTACCCCTGATTTCCCAAGTTTTACATATAAAAACTTTTGTATGAAATATAAACAAGCTCTTATTGTGATACACAGACATGGAAATTTGAAGCTGATATTCTTTGCAGAAATTAAAAACAGACAATAATATGTTCTAAACTCGTCAATGGTTTCAGGAGTCGTCAGATCTCGCCTGGACTCGTGCTCGATAAACATAAATAATATGTTCTGGTGTCAGGAAATTACTATCAATGTTTCTGTCATCATCTTCGGCCTCCACCAACACCACCTGTATATGCATCATCATCATCATCATCATCATCATCATCATCATCATCATCATCATCATCATAGTCACTCACAGCATTTTGCTCAACAGATCCAGAAAGGTTTTTTTTTTTTTAAATCATTTTGGTTTACGAACCATTTTCCCTCATTTTGAAAAAGAAAAGCAAGAAAAAGGAAAAGTAAGAAAGAAAGAAAGAAAGCAGGAAACACAGAACATAAGAAAAGAACATTCACAATAAACTTTCCAGCCGGTCTGTGTTTGGTCTGGTCTCTTTTCCTTTTTTTAAATCTTTTTATATTCTGGATCTCCTCTGCGTCCCCACAGCTGAACGACTAATCAAAAAGCACAGAAGCGCCGCCATCGTCCCACCTCCTGATCCTGACTAACCTTCCATCAATCCAACCCCCCCGCTCCAACCCGTCCCAGCTCCCACCCGCTTCTGTTCGACTGTCGGGTTCTGAGTTAAGACATGACCCCGAACACAGGGTTGTGGCGACAGATGCTCGGCCCGATCTCTTCATAGTCCTTCTTGGTGTGGCAGACCTGGTAGAACTCCGGCTGTGGAAACACATGAAGGGGACGATGAACACAGACCAGCTTAAAGAATAGACAATAACTAAAACGTGTTAGTGTGTCTGTACACGAAGAAATGTGAAGAACCAGTGGATCCTGACGCCAGGAGCTGTCGACATCATCCAACAAACGCCACATTAGATCAAGTGCACTCGGTAGATTAGGGTTTATCTCACTGTCATTGACAAAAGGGATAAAATGATTGAAGTTCTATGTCTAACACTTTATCTATCTTAACAATAAGGACACACAACTGGTGTTGTACTTGCAGAATGAGTTTCAAAACAAACGTTCACCCACGTGAAAGTTCACAGCTAATTCGATATTAAGCTGCAACAATCGCCTGCAAATGTCAACTCAGTCAGTTTAGGTCTGAAAGTTGTGTAGCATCGCCCGGCCTTGTGTGTGGGTCAGTTTTGCAGTGAAAGTTTTTCTTAACTATGTTTGACTGCCCCTGATGCCCCAGCTGTCAATCAAACATATATATGAAGACAGCCCCCCCCCCCCCCCTCCCCCCCCCACTTAGAAGCTGAAAGACTCACAAGCATTTCTGAATCATCTCTTATACTAAACTATAAAAATCATAAATCTAATATCTACATTTACTCCCACTTGCGCAGATAATGGAATATGGACTGGAAACATTACACCTCCCCTTCCACCAGGGGGCTCTATTCCCATACAAGCAGTGACTAAGTGCATTTAACAAACTAATGGATGAGTCAGAATTTCCTCATTTAAACAAAGATGAATTAAAAGTGAACTGAGACCTGAACTCTAACAGACACATTAACACAAAGTCAATTTTCACCTTATGAATACATCAAGGATTTAAGGACGTATGTCTCTTGTCTCTTAACACTGAGAAGTGTGTGTGTGTGTGTGTTGTGTGTGTGTTGACTGCATGTTGATAGAGTTGTGTGCATTGAAATACTCACAGTTGATGCTAACATTGATCACCAAACCACACTGCATATCTCTGCATATGATGAGTGATGACTTGGACATCGATTGGTTTTGGCTGAGGAGAGAGAACAGAGACAAATCCAGGATCAGAGATGCAGTAGTGATGAGAGGACGCAAAAAGAAAGAAGACAAACTGTTAGAGGCTTTAAAACAAATATATGTACACTCTAACACAGGCCATGTTTTCTTTATAGCAGAGTAAGTGTTTCATTGTCAGATCCCGGGATATTTTGGCATAAAAAACAGTTTATAATACTTAAACTCAGAATGATGTTTATTTATTTCCTTATTCATCACAGAGGACGGTTTAAGATGTTACTGTAATCTGATCTTCATTCACTCCTCACACAGTAATTGTGTTTGGCTGAGAGGAATCGATCTGTGCAGTAAATGAAAGGGCCCCGCTCACCTTGAGCTTTCCTCCACTCAGCTCCTCGCTCATCTTCAGTCGGCATCAACCGACCTCTTAAATCTCTCTGCAGGCGGCGCCCGAAGTCCCTGAACATGGTGGAGCCTCCTGAGAGAACAACGTTCTGCGGGAGAAAAGGTGACGGGGATCAGAGAGCTGTAGAGTAAGAAGCCTTTAACCCCGGTGACCTGTGGACGTAGTGAGGGGGCAGGAGGGAAACACCACTTGGCACCGGGGATCTGATACTCAGCCAAATGTCCCAACTCGACACAAAACAATGTCTCCAACAGTGAATCTTAAACAAAATAAAAGGTTTGACAGATGGACGACAGTTTACCTTGTAGAGCGGACGCCTGACATCAATCGGGCAGTTCTGAATGACCTCGTCCACGACCTCGGAGATGGGCTGGGTGAAGTCAGGGTTGGCAAACTGGGATGAGAGAGGAGACTTGTTATTCTGCTCTAATCCCCTCGCTACTGTTTGTGGGTTCCAGTTATCTTAGATTGTGTTGTGATTCTCACCTCCGGGGTGGAAGAAGATCTCAGGCCGAGGAGCGCTCGTAGCCGACGTCGATGGTGAACTCCTTCTTGCTGATGGAGTTGATGCCGGTGTACTGCTTGATCCACTTGGAGCCGTCTGTGTCGTACTTGCTGAACTCTTTGACTAGATCCGGGCACACGTAGCTGTACCGCTCCTGCCGGGGACGGAACGAGTACAAGGTCGTGTTTTTTGAGTTTTTTCTGGAGTGGATGATGGGAGCTGTAGCGGAGGACCTACCTTCACCGCCTTAGCTGTCTCCAGCGACTGCTCGGGGGGGATGCCCACCTCCCTCTCCCTCAGGAGCTGCTGGGTGAAGTAGGTGATGTCTCGCCCTGCGATGGGGATGTGCTTTATACAGCTGCCAATAACGTAACCTTCAGCCTGAGAGACACAGAGGAACAGAGAGAGAGACTGAAAACAGCTGATGTTACATAACGTTCAACATAAAGACAAAGATTGAGGACAGCACAGACACAGAGTCTGTAACTGACACAGAGTCTGTAACTGGATGTTTCCATTTCATTTCTGCTTGTCCACGTCCCAGCCGTGTTGTGTTTGGCTCATTTTTTGCACTTGTTGCTGAACATGCAGATAAATGTCGAGTCAGTCGGTCTCTAAAGGTTTTCTGCAAACACATTTCCTGAAACGGAGCAGCTTTCAAACCTCTGACTCACTGTTTGCTTTTAAACATCAACTCTATCCGGTTTCTGAGCAAGTAAAAAAAAAACATTAACTCAACACAGATGCCACTAATCGTAATTCAATTTGAGCCACGGGCGTTTACAAGATTCAAAAATGATCAAAGTTAATAATTAAAATGCTGTCCTGAGGGGAGCAAACATTTATTACTATGTCTCCCTCTAAAATTAAAACAGTCAATTACGGAACATAAGTAGCTGCTACATAAATATATTATATATTTTGTAGTACAGTGCCAATCATAATAAAACAAATAATCAAAAACATTATCTCAGGACCTTAAACATTATAGAGAAACTCAACAGTTCTGATTTCTGAAGGTCCATGAAGGAAACACTTTATAATCTTGTTTAGATAAGTGCTATACAAATAATGTTATTGTTATTATTATCATTATGTACAGAGCAAAGCGTTGACTCTTCAGAAACGTGGAGCTGTGTGCATGTGTGAGAGACAGTGATTAACTGAGGGATCTGTAGACTCACCACAGGGATGACGTGAGTGACACCGTCTCCGCTGTCGATGACCGTCCCCGTCAGCGTCCTCTCTCCAACCTGTCTGGATGTCCAGGAGGCGGCGAGGGCGAGCACAGCCTGCCACGCACAAAAACACACATATGAAGCACATGTGAGATTTATATATAAGATTATATGTTCAAATGTTAATTAGCTAGACTTTTTATAGCTGATCCCATGAGGAAGAAGTGTTTATGACTCGTCATGTCAACAAGTTCCATCACATCTCACCTGCACAGCGATGTACAGCCCTGGCACGTTGAAGGACTCGAACATGATCTCAGCTGTGTACTCTCGGTTCTCCGGTGTGTTGAGGGGAGGCTCGGTCTGAATACACACAAACGCACAAACAAGACAAAATAAGATATTTAAAAAAGAGGGCATTTAAGGATGAATTCACTGAGGCTGACCCTTTGTGTTTACTAGCTCTGGATGGGTCACGTGCTCACCAGGAGGAAGTAGTGGTCCTCAGGCTCCGCCCTCAGGTACTTGAAGATGATCTGCTCCATGAAGCGCTCCATGAGGTCCCAGTCCTCCACAATCCCATGACGGATTGGCCACTGTTGACACACAGGTTCAGGTTAAAATTAGAATAATGTTCAGTACAGGTCATGTCCTGGTTTCCCTGTGAAGTCTCTCTCTTCCCTGTTTGAGTCATTCAAAGAGAAACGGTCACCTACTAATCAGACAGGGAAACCATCTCCTTTCTACTGCTTCCTGTTTACTCATTGTTAAATCTATTATGTATACTGTTAAAATATCGGCCTGTCAGTCACTTCTGCAGGTTCATAAATCCAACAGGGTCCCGTACCTTAGTGGAATATGAGGGTTTGTCTACTGCTTCATCTCCAATGAAGAAATCCAAGTCATCCACCCCCTTCATCATCCTCCGCTGGGCCTGGTCCCCGACCTTGGCTGATTCTTTGATGGCGATACCTGACGAGAGAAGAGAGAAGTCATTACCTGGCTACAGGGTTGTGTGAGGTACATGTGCAGGTAATTAAGATAGTGTCATTTCAAAAATCTAAAAGACATTTACATATACAGAAATATGACCTGAAAAGACCCTTAAAGTGTTCAAAGTGTTAAAGGCACAAAGTCAAAGTTAGAAAAGTATTTATAATTGTTGTCGGAGGATTTTTGAAACTTGTATCATTTCCCCTTTTCGTTGCTGGTGTCACTGGCCTTGCGGGCTGGTGGTCAGGGAATCGAACATACAGGGAAATACTCACATGATGGAACGATGAACTGTGGCTCTGTGTTCCCTGCATACCCCAGTTTGGTGTAACTGCAAGAGAAGAAAACAACATTTCTCCATTAGAAGCCAGTTGGATGAACTGGACAACACAGAGCTGGAACTGCATTTAGACGTGTGAACATTTACTACAGCGAAGATTATTTTGGGCTGCGTTCCCTTATTGTTCTGATCAATGCCATCCCTGTCCTGTGGGGAGTTGGTTTGATGCCAAGAGCAGCAGCAGCTCTGGGGTTTGCTAATAGGAGGCCATTAAAAGAGCCATTCATGTCACACTGGGAACTGAGAACTATTCATATGTCTACTGGGTGGGGTGGGGGGGGTCCCTTCTGTATAAACTGATCACTAACCCTTAATATAAACCAGCATGACCTCAGCATCAGCTGCTGTATCTCCTTCTGCTTTGTGATAAGGAGAGAATCAAACCTTTACCAAGTTTCTCAAAGTCCTTCCTGCAACAACCTCAGCTAAAGACTCTAGAGTTTGAACCCTCCTCTGTATGAAGGTCTTGTGGGCACATGCTGACCAGATGTAGTCCGGACTGGGCTAAGCTCAGACTCCCATAATAGCCCTCATGGCCAGGGGACTGAGAGCGGACACCTCTGACTCGTCCAGAGCACTGTGGGCACTGTGGGCCACATCCTGGTCACAACAGTGGCTTCTTTGAGTTCAACTGACTGTGACAAGAAGCAGCCGGAAGAGGCAGCATCAGGAAGTCAGGAGGAACTCCACTGGTTGTTATGACTGGAACGATCCCCTCATTTCAACGTCAACAACTGGTTTCAATGGAAAAGGCATAAAGTGCTGAGTTGCTGAAAGACTTTGCTGAGTCAAGCTGCAAATTCACGAAGTCACACTGCCAAGGTCAAAGGCATGCGATGATGTCACCACTGTAGAAACTAATTATAAAAAACAAAATTTGCTGAAAAAGCTGCATATTTCCATAAATATGAGAAGTTAAAAGAATAAAGACGAGAGCTGACGCGCCCTGAGCGAACTGAAGGTTGTTGACGTGTGAATTAATACAACAGCAGCTGATTCAACGTATGAGACATGAATGTGTTTCACTCTTATTACAATAATAGAAGTCGTATTATCAGTAGTGTCTAATGCATATATTGCATGATTTGTATGTGTGTCACTATCAACAGCTGCTTCATGCCACCAGTAGTGTGGTCTGACAGCAGCAGAGCTCTGAACACCTTCATACCACAGAACAGTCCCAGCTTGTCTCCCTCAACCTGCCTCGACACGCGGAAAACACACAACTCACGTCTGACAGTGGACATCATCGCACAGGACGCACAAGAGTGGAGTCGACCAGATTTTAAAAACACACATGATTCTATGGGCATCTACTTTAGAATCGTACAACTGACTTAAATCCTGTCGTCTGTAACGTTGGTTCACTTTCGACCTGTGCTCATTAATGACTGCAGCCTTGTGGTATGAGATTTAGACTAAAGATTTGCTAAAGATAGATGAAGCAACGCCTCCACCCAAACCCTTCAAATGCCCTGTGGTAACACACATGGGATTTCTACATTCATGTCAGTGTTGCACATAAGACGACACCTGCACCCTGATGTGACTGTGGTTGATCTATCATGCAGTCATTAAACAACTTAGAAGGTAGATGTGTGTCAGGAAGTGGAGCCGTCTTCCTCTGGACATCCTGAACTCCCTCAGTGACTTTGCACTAACTCTGTACCAACTTGGTGATCAGGTGTTAGCTCCACAGATAATTAAGTACCACTTGCAGATGCAGTTACTGGAACATGTCGTCTGCCTTGTACCTTTAAGACCGGGCTATTAAAGTAAAAAGGGAACATCTGCTTAATGAGTAGGAACTAGCACAGGAGGCTAACCCAAGTCTCAGCTGCACTTCCTTCTTCTGGTCCCAGTGCAGATCTGAAGCAGTTCTCTGGTTTACAGCCTGGAGGGATGGGGGGGGGAGGTATGCAATGTGAGGAGTTCAAGCCTCTACATGAAAGCCCCCCCCCCCCCCCCAAAAGAAAACTAGCTGAGCACACCTCTCATCACCTGAGGACAGTTATTTGAGCGAATGTCCACATCGCCTGAAACACAAACCCCTTCCTCGCTGTGGATTTAATTATTTATTTATAAAAAATAAAATGACATAACAATCAGGAGTCAAAATATACCTGATACCAAGGACAGGAGGTGCACACCCACCCACACACACACACACTGATCTATACAGTGCTCCTCAGATAACATCTGGATCTGTGATTTTTTTACTCTGTCCTCTCAAAGCATCATTTCGATGTCGAGGCCAGAACAAATGCAAATGACTGCTCGAGCACCTGATTGAGACGGATCGCCCGAGAATAGAACCAACAACCTTCTGAGGAGCCGGAATTAGAGAAGTTAATCAGAAAAACATGCTCGGAGGTCGAGAACAGCTCCTTATATGGAGCAGAGCGCGTGAATGAGGAAGTGGAGGCTGTGTAGGAAGTGGCGCTGCGCCTCGTCGAGTGGAGACACCAGTATCACACTGGTTTCTATTCAGGGCCACATATCGGACTGGGAAATCTGGTAGAACATGTAATGTTGTGGTGGGACGCTGTTTTGTCAACACCAGCTGAACTCCCTCTGAATGAATGGAGCCAGATGTGAGGCATCCGCCCCCCCTCCTCCTCCCCAGTCTGTGGTCTCACGGTGACACAGGAGAAACAAGCTGGGGGGGGGGGGATACAATGTCGCTACTGGTGCAACTGGCGAGCGACCAGGACGATGGAGGTGAAACCCTAGCGGTGCCGTAGTGCCCCTGAGCCGCTGGGGAACACAACAACCACAGCTAGCTGCTCGTTAGCATGTTAGCTCCCAGGCTAGCGGTGGGTCTAACGCCCGCAGACACACACACACACACACACAAACACCCGGGCTCCTCCGCTGACACTGACAGCCCCTGCCCGCACCCAGACACTCCATGACACCCGGGCCCCCCTCGGCTGCACGCCCCGCTCCCGGCCACTTACCCTGTGCCGCAGTCCACCACACATGCCGGTAAGCGTTGAGCCATCTCTCCCGGGGTCCGTGCTCGACTCGAGGCGCTGAAACGAGGCGGTGTCGTCGGGGAGGATCCGTGAGCGTCCACAGGCGGAACCCGGAGCCCGCACTCTACGCTTCCACTTCCGCACTCGGCTTCTCGCAGCCAGGGGAGAGGCAAGATGGCGGAGGCCGGGCAGAGCGACACGGGCACGGGCAGGACTGAGCGGCTGTCAGTCAGCGGAGGAGGAGGAGGGAGAGG
>NC_084957.1:2771745-2924245 GCF_949316205.1 Platichthys flesus
TTTTATGACGTCAATGGCCTGAAACTAAACATCAGTGGGATTGTTTCTGGCTCATTTGAGTTTTTTGATTCTACGTCAGTATTATTAAATATCCTGAACAGACAGTTGTGTAACCTGGAAGATCTTGAATTGCGTGTTTTTCAAAGGAATGTAATGAGCTGGAGCTGAGGGACACTATTCTGCTGAATCATGTTAATCAAGTTGGCTCCTGTGCTTTGACCTCAAGGTTTTAACAAACATCTTGTGATCTGAACATCTTCAGCTAGAGCACGTTGTAGTAAGATGACATCATCTCGCCCCCTGCTGCTTTTAAAAATCCGTCTCATAATTGGATGAAACGAACAAAGCGTTCATCTGGATATTTATGATATTTACGGGGAGGCTCATGCGCGACTCGACCCGACACGTCATGTGTTTGTGGAGACGCCACCTGTCCCATTCCCGTGTCTCCAGGAAGCTGCAGCCAACATTAGGCCGTGGAGCCTGAGGACGGAGGCATGTGGAGTGGATGCACTCACACGGAAACAAAATGACCTCCACGTTCTCTCCAGTGTTCAAAACATCTGGGCAATAAACGGAGTTACTTTCAATACGCATCTGAAATACATCAACCTGTGTGAGTGAAATCCAAAGTGACATGACAGACATTATGAGCTGTTAATGGACTTTATTCAGAGAGCAATGGCATCTGGGAGATATCACTTACACAAAATAATAAAACATATAAAAAGTGAATTAAAGAAATGTGAAGATGCTCATTTCTTTCTGAAGTAAACTCCGGTGGTGAAGGAGGAAGCAGAGGAGCGAGTTCAGAGGAACAGAGTGTGTGGAGGCTGGAAACGTGAAGGGAGGATGAGTTGTGTGTTTGTAAAGTCTACGAAGGAGGAGAAGAGGGTTTTGGGTAAAAGTACCAAACTCTCCGAGGTGGACCCCCCACCCCCGAAGTGGAAGGGAGGGTCGAGGCACCTGTGACAAACCAGGAAATGGAGATATGAAAACAGACACTAGTAGAAAGAGGCGGAGGTCACATGAAAGTTAAAAAAAAACGGACCTTACACCTACCTTTACAAATTTGCTGCTTATATCTGTATACTCCACTAGTTTTCTGTTAAGCATACGGATTTCGTAGGACTGACCTACATTTTAAAACATTAAAAAAGACCTGATTAAAATTGAAAAATGGGAAATCAGTCAATCAGAAAAGAGGGGAAGTGGAGATAGAAACTGAATCAAATTAGGAAGCTTTCTATAAAGTCACTTTATGAAACGTATATATATATATCTCCATCCTGATCAAACGTAAGACAGGAACTTTAATATCATATCATGTCAAGAAAAGCCAGTGAGGGACACGACAGGACCATCAGTGACTTTTCTGTGTGTTTATAAAACTAAGCTACGGACACTGAAGGCAATTTACTCATTATCAATATGTGCCAATCGTTACATGGCAGTTCTTATCATATTATAACTTATAACATTGGCCAAAAGTTGCATTTGACAGCAAGCTCACTTTCATTGTGTGTACTCGTAAACAAATTACTTCAGAGCAGAGAAGCAGGGCAAAGAAACATGAAGATAATATCAACATCTCACTGTTCAACAAGAGAAACACAATCAGAAGGTTCCAGAGCGAAGAACAAAGAGGAAAGAACAAAGGAACAAAGAGGAGAACTCGATCAGACATGGAAGCAAACAAGCTGGAGCTCATGTTGTAAAGAGAGATCGGACTTATTGTGTGATTGTAATTATGTCATTCATAAAGTCCTGGACAGGAAGTCTTCTTCTTTTTAGATTACCACTCACATCTGTCACCGGTTAGATATGGAAGCAAAGGAAGGCCAAAGGAATTTCATTTATTCACTAAATGTGCTAACTGAGACATTTATGGATTCCTTTGAACATACTGTTGAAATGTCCTTGTTTTATTTATATATATATATTCAATTCGTTTATTTTAGAGATTATGACTCCCAAGGAAAAAACAATAAAGCCTCTTTTGAATCTATCAAAGCTCGGTCCAATCAGGTGACGTCCTGTCAGTCACATGATCCAAGAGTTTGAATGAGTGACTGAAAACTTCTGTCACAAGAGTATTGTGTTGTCAGGACCAAAGAAAACATAACTTCACTTAAAACCTAACATATTTGAATGCTTTACATGTAAATGTATGTATTAAACATATTTAAATGTCACATATTCAGAAAAAGCTATGATCTTTTGATTAATGTTAGTAAACAACTGTTGAGATAATGAATTCAATCTTTAGCATTAATCTATGTCAATGACAGTAAATTCAATATTGTAGCTTAAGCATTTATTAAAAACATTTTATTAAGTAAACACTTAACACAGTAAACTCAGATCTAGTTAAACTTCCCTACTCGGTCCAGAATCACTAATCAAACTAATAATGTCTTTTCTTTGCTTCCATTGACACAGACAGATTCAACCTGATGTTGTGATGTCATCAAAACATCTGGAGCTGTAACTTGGGTTTATTATGATTTTAGAGATTAAAGCACACATGGCACATTAAGATATTATTCAGATGACCTCACGCACCAGGCTGAACACGTGTGTTTATTAAACATTTCATGAATTTGGTTTAAATCATGTGACATCATGAGCTCCGGTCCACTCAGTCAAGCTGGACATTCACCTCACAGGACAGATAGCTACCTTGGTTGAGATAAGTGAGCGTCTCCTCCTGCTGCTTGGCCGCCGGCGAGGTGGCGGCACACAGCGAGTACTGGAACGGGCTCCTCTTGGCACATATGGCACTTTCTGCCATGAGCCTGGATTCCTCGCTGGCCAGGAAAGGAGCTATGGCCTCTCTGAAAGAGAGCAGCGGGACAGAGGAAGAGCTGAGCAGCCAGAAGACAAAGGTGACTGTGCTGGTGGCTCTTTAATCTAATCAGCTTCCGTGTGCAAAGAGAAGTGAGTGAGTTTCTCCTGCAGCTCAGATCTTAGGTCATAGCAAGAGAAACAGTCCATAGAATCTAAATGAGGATTTTGAATGCAATGCCCCTTTAAAATTCACAATTCTAATGCAATTAAAAAGTTGAATTTCACTCTGATTAATTGATTTTAAACGATAATGAATAAAACATGATTTCACAGCCAGATTACTGCAGCAGTGCACATTTAAAACAAAAAAAAAACTGTTTTCAATCTAAAGTCTGTTTCCTCTCATGTGAGTAGAGGTCACTGCTTTGCCACCATGTCTCTCCCTGAACTCCACCGGTCCTGAAATCCACAGGTTAATGAAGCCTCTCAACTGGTTTACCTAATGTAAGTGGCAGAGTGCTGGTGGTAGGACTCAGGCTGGGAATGGCAGAACAGCATATTGTCCAGTGCGGCGTCCTCTCGTCTCCTCGGACCTCAGGTGAGACACACGGGGCTCCTCAGCCTGCCGGCCTCCTCGCTCTTCAGCAGCCACGGGGGTTTTGCAGCCGGAGCTCTGCCGCCCGGCCTCTTATACGAGCCGGTGATATCACCAGCACACCTTGGATGACCTCCTGAGAGGCGGGGAGTGTGTGTGTGTGTGGCCGGGTTGATGCATTAATGGCAGCTTCACTCGGCCTGTTGTTGACCGTTTGGCCCTAAACCTCGACTTTAAACTCACTCAGATGTGGGAGAGGAAGCTGTGTGAGTGGGATTCACATGAACGGCATCAATGTTTTCAAGATAGAACTCGATATCTGTGGTATTATATAATAAATAAATAAAGGAGCAGAAGTTTTGTCTTTTTAAGGCGGCTGATGTCACAACCAGAAATAAAAGTGATAAAGGTAACCGAACAACTGGTAAATTAAATATTATTATGTATGTTTGATTAAATGGAGAATGAGGGGAGCAGGAGGAGCTCAGACCCCCGAGCAGCTGCTCCTCCTCCTCCTACTCCTCCTCACAGATTAGCAGCAGCTCATTTCAAACTCAGGTTAATGTTTACAGGGAGCGTCAGCACACCTCGGCTCTCGGACGCCTGTGGACAACTCCGCTGCCAGGCCCCCGGTGGAAGTCCAGGCTCAGCTGCAGCTCGGAGGAAAGTGAGGAAGAGGAGGGAGCTCACATTGACACTTTAAGAAACTTGTGAAGAAGCAGAACGAGAGATATTTCAGATGAGCTCTGAGTTGGTTTTATTTTTCGAGAGCAAACAGTTTCTTATTATCGTTGCAAATCTATCACAGGTGTATTTTAACAAACAAAAACAACAGAACAAAACAAAAAAAACATTCTGTACAGTTTATCATGAGAGAATCAAATAAAATAAGATAAAATATATAAATACAGGTATGAATATTACATGACAAAAGAAAGACAGTGTGCTGCAGAACATGCATAGTGAACAGCTGGCGAGGGGAACGGCATCCCGGCTGTTCTGGGAGCAGCCGTGCCGGAGCTTCGCTGGACTTTACCCTCGTTTGGCAAAAGCTCGGCCGATCACCGGCGAGGGCGTCCGAGGGATGTCGGTGAAAGTCAAGCAGGCAAATCGTTGTTTACTTTCAGTACCAATACTCATAAAGCAAATTATAAACATATGCAGATTCTGTACATTCGTTTACTTAGATAAGCAGAATTGGCCACTTGGTCTCAGTGTGTGTGTGTGTGTGTGTGTCAAAGTGAACATCCTATTAATATTCATTCTTCTTATTATCATTGTTATTGATTTGCTAGAAGTTAGCAAATGAGGAGAATTTAAAAAGAAAGAAGCAGTAGCAGTCTGATCCTTCTCTACAGCAGATGAACTGTACCACGATCAACCAAATCATATCCAATAATAAATAACTGATCCCATGAGGAAACTCATCCTCACCACCGATCATCAAACATTTTAAAGCTCAGACTTGGAGCTGATAAGATAAAACACACAATCGTGCTCGGAGGTTCGATTTCCTCGACATCTACCGACTCGCTTTCTACCAAACACACGTTGTGTTGTGGTCCACAGCCGCTGATCCACTTTGTACCGTCTTCCACACGTCAGAGATGAGGAACCTGGGGATGTTACAAGTGCACTTGAACAGCCGACAACCTGGGCCCTGCAAAAATCGCACAACGCCGACAAATAGTGCTGCAGATTTCATGCGAGCTATTTTTGCAAACGTGCAGAAAGAGTCCGGAGCATGTTTCACTTCTTACTGACTTTTTGTTCAAAGTTTTGCGAAGCAGTGGTGAAAAAGTGTGTATGTACAAAAAACCTTTATGTGTGTTTGTGTTGAGGGTTATTGCAGAAGCTGTGGCTACAAGTCGGGGGGGCAGCAACAACTCATACTGGGTTTGCTTCTTCAGCAAAGATTCCACCAGGGTTCATTCTCCTGCAGATTCACAGTTTGAGCAATGGAGCCCCAGTGCTGCACGTCCCAGTCCCACTCTGCAGTCCCAGTCGTGTGTGAAGTGAATAAGGCCTGGGAATGTCTTCATGACAGTCTCTGTGTCTCTGTGTCTCTGTGTCTCTGTGTCTCTGTCTCAGCTTGTAGTATTTACACAGCCGTCCTCTTCAGACAGTCACTCAGCGCACGTGGTCCCGAGCAGCAGCCGGGATTTCCGTGTCGCTGGTTTGTGAGAAGCTCCGGTTCCACGAGTCCAGAGGGAAAACACAGGACACACAACTTCTCCCGGGTCAAAGCTCGACTGCTGATCGTGAAGTTCACTTCAAACTTTCTAAAAGGTGCACTTCAAAGGATATCTCATGTTCTCCAGCTCAACGTTAAGACGTGCACACGTTTGAAGGAGTCACTTCTCGAGCTGAGAATTTTTGTCAAAGGGGGATTGAATCGAACGAGCCACGTTTAATTATAAACAAACATAAAAAAAAGACTACAATCAAAGCCCAGGCTTCTATGAAGCCAGATCATTAACTTAAAACATTAACTTAAAAGGATTATACAGTACTTTCTTTTTATGTCACATTGTTCCCTTGCACATTTTCGTGTAATATTTGGTTTTCATGCTCCCAAACCAGAATCCCCCCCCCAGCCTAGAGGCGTGTTACCATCATTGGGCCAGCCAAATGACACTTCATCCAGAATTGTTTTGAAACTGATCTCAGACACGTTTCTCTCCTCTGACGTGAAAATAACTCGTGTACGAACTCCGGCTGCTCCCAGATCTGAGCTCAGGGAGGAAGAGGAGAACTTTGACAGAAGGCAGGGCGGGGGGGCGTCCCCACGTCCACAAGACTCTCAACGAGTCGAGTCTGAAACCGGCCCGGAGTTACATTCACAAGCATTGAGAGCACGGGGATGGGGGGGTGGGGGGGGCTGGACACACAGGTTGACGGCAGCCCCTTGAAACAGGAGAGAAGCGCAGTGGAGCTTTGTGATGATGAGGAGGAGGAGGAAAAAGAGGAGGAGGAGGAAGAGGAGGGGAAGCTCAGACACGGAGAAGTCTTAGAGAAGCTCGGCCACGCCCACGCCCATCCACGCCGTTTCCCCCCCCACCGCTCCATTAGCTGTGAGAGGAGACGTCAGAGGAGCTGCTGCTGTTGCTGTTGGTCGTCTGGGCTCGCTTGATGTACAGGTTCAGCAGCTTCATCTGCAAACACACAAACACACAATCACACAAACACACAAACATCAGACATCAATGTTCACTTCAGCAGGAGGAGGAGTTGTTTCCATCTGAAGCTGCTGTCAGACATGGACTCTGCTGCGGAGAACCTTCAGATGTTCTCAGGAGGGGGGGGGACCCAAATGTCCCAGTTTCTCCTTGTAAAAATCCCAGAGAATGTCCAAGTGTCCCCGAATGAGAAGACAGCAGGAGACACTCTGCAGGAGACACTACGAGCGAGTGGGCGGAGGGAGATTCTGTTATTTTTAAATCTAGAATGCTCTAGAACTCAGGCCCAGTGGTGGAGCCCTTTAACCCCTACTGGTCCTGCTGGTTCTCTAATTGATCAGTATATAATAGTGAATGAATCAAGTCTATTGTCCTCTTGAATCTGCCCCTTTGACTCCTTATCACCTTCTTTATATGATCTGGACAAACTGGGGAACGTGCCAGTGCTTCATCAGGGCTTCTCTCGGTCGACACTGAACTTTACCGGCTCCTCTCAGAAAACCAGTTACCCTCAGGACGGGAGCTGGCGTGTGGGACTGGTCTGGGAAGGATCCCTTGGTCCAGGTGCACCTGCCCCTCAGACCCCCAAGCCTTACATAACCCAGGGACACGTAGTGACAAGCAGGACAAATATGACCCTGAGCTTAATACTTGGACAACCGGTTGGAACCAGCTGAGAAATGACAACATGGGAAGATGATAAGGGACTGCGTCTGGTGAAGCGCGCGTGTGTGTGTGTGTGTGTGTGTGTGTAGAGTGTTTTTGGCGGCATCCAGTACCTTGCTGCCCGTGAGTTGAGCCAGATGGGGTTTGAGATCCTCGCCAATCACAGAGTAGATGGCCACCAGACAGAACACGCTGGCCTTGCGTACGCTGCTCTCTGTGTTGTCATAGCCCTGCAGAGAGAAGAGGCGGCATCACACACACACACACACACACACACACACACACACACACACACACACACACACACACACACACACACACACACACACACACACACACACACACACACACACACACACACACACACACACACACACACACACACACACACACACACACACACACACACGGGGTCAGCAGGAACTCGGGAGGAGTTGCAGATAGGGCAGAGTACACGCAAACATTTCCAGGGACAAATAAGGCAAATAATTCCCAGTGTCCAAATATGAACATTGACCAAATAAGCCTTTTTGAAGCCGGCAGGGAGGTTTCTAATCTGAAACCCTGTTTTCATGTTATATAACGTGCGGAGGCCTCGGAACGTTTGCCACATGTGTCTAAACAACATGCACTTTTGAGTCTGATCAACTTTTTGAAGCAGGTGTCCTGATATTTAAAATAAGAAATGTGTGTTTTCATTATCTGTCTTTCAGTTACTGTGTAATGAGGCTTTGAGTCCGACCTGCAGGAGTCCGGGGATGATGTCGGGCAGCAGCTGCACCAGGGATTCCTTGGTGATGCGCTCGATGACTTTAGTTTGCATCTTGATGGCGGCCAGGTTGATGGGGTAGTCGGCCGTCTGGACAATAGGGCACAGGACCTTGATGCACTGCTCCGGGTGGATGGAGCCGGCCAGGGTGGTGGCAGCCTCCTCAGCTGCACGCACCACCTGGAAGGAGCACATGCACACACCAAGGTTCATCATACAATGTAGAATTTAAATATTGATATTCAATAACTGTTTTCTCAGGGAGTCATCAGGGATCAAATCAGGAATATTAAGGTGAATGATATCTAGGAGTGGGCCTTGGCAGAGGTTGAGCTTCAATGAGTGGGGTCAAAGGTCGGGCTTATACTGCCCAGCTATTGTTACAGCCTAATATTGATACCAAGACTGCAAAGCACTGCACAACTAGGTTTCTCTTTGGATTTATAATAGATGGACTCTGATCTATTATCAGAGTTATTACATAAACAGCGAGGCCAGTGACAGTGGTGAGTTGCCTGCAGCAGTCAAACCCTGCAGCTTGTTACACACTGCAGTGTGTGGATGAAGCAGGAGTTGTGTACCTCCTTGTGCGAGTCTTTGTGCGCCTCCAGCGTCTTCATGATCGTCAGCTCCGCATAATTTTTGAAGCGAGCCGGCTGATTCTTCAGGATTTCTTTGAGCACGCGCAGGGCCATGGCTCGGATGGTGTGCTGAGGGAAACAGGGACGGTCCATTAAACACAATGCTCTATCACATGCAGACTCCACAAACACAAGCGCTATATCTTTGTATGACACACACACACACAGAAGAGACACACTAGCAGAGTCATTATTCGACATACATCTTTATCACTCAGCGTCTCCAGCAGGAGGAGCAGGATGGTCTTGAAGTGCTCGTCCCACACGGACGGGCTGTCCTCTCGGGTGATCTTCAGCAGCTCCACCAGGGCGCCTTTACGCTCCTCTGAGCGCTCGTTGTGATTGGACAGCTCCTTGAGGAGGTCGGCTACGAGGTCGGAGTGGTCCTGACCGACTGCTCGCAGAGAGAGGACGAGAATGAAAGAACGAGATAATAAGACGATCAGATCAACGTCTGATTCATCTCTCATTTCACCCGCCATCACTGCTTGTTTTTTAAACAGGAGTCAAAGTGCTGCGGGATCATTTTGTACCCGTTTACAACATAAATAAACTGCTTATTGTATAAGTGTGTTAGTGTAGAACCAATTAAAAATAGATGTTATATGTTAAGAATGAATTAAAGATGACAGGATATGTTAAGATGCTAAATGCAAATCAATCTATGGGAAGTGTAAAGCTTTAAATGCACTGCTAGTGATAAATGTCTAATGTTGCACAAATTCAGAATTTTGTAAGCTTGATCCTTTAAAAGGGGATTTTGACAATAAAATATATATATTTACACATATATTAAGGCAACTGATTGGTGTAGAACTCAGTTTCTCTTGATATAATAGACAGTTCATGTCAGAAGAACTAAATTACCTTTTATCTCTTTGATATTAAACATCTTATCAAGATGAACTGTCCTGTGGATATAAACCTTAATCTCCTGTGGATATAAAGCTACGTAACTGTTGAAGTTAATATGACGTTATTAATTATCAAAGAGAATCCCACAACCATTTAGTAGAAGCATTAACCCGCCTGCTAGTTCTGGTTTTAAGTAGGACAGGTTGGACTTAGTGAACACAAAGGGACGAGGTGGAGTTTTAAAAGAAGTTAGAAGACCCCAGAAGAAACAGGGAGTCAAACACAGAGAGAGGGCGAGTGCAGTGATGGTTCAGTCATTAGGTCTGCTGGTCAGACAACTCAGGCGGGGGGGGGGGGGGGGGGGGGCTTCTTTACCGGGAGCAAAGACCTTGGGGAGCGTCATCTTGTTTTCACCGCTTTCCTGACGTCGGCCTGGAGAGGAGGAGCAGGAGGAGCAGGAGGAGGGGGATGTGGGTGGAGGAGGGATGGAGGTGGGGGACAGAGGGGAGACAGGAGGCACAGGATGCGATGACAACACAGTGATGCACAGAGCGGATTGTGTCTCACAACAAAGGAACTGCAGACTCACACACTGTTGTGGTGAAACTAATGCACAGACAGTTTCACCTCTTAGTTTCTACATCTTGTGTCGAGTCTCAGCAAAACACAACAGAATCTATATCTCTTTGTGTTCTCAATCCAATATGATATGGTCACATTATACAATAGAGTAATGGTGGATGACAGATGTGTTCGGAGGGATGAGGAGGGACAAGTGACGGCTGCTGGTTTGTGTCTCTAACACACGTTGAGATGAGAGACCCTCAAATTATCCAACCATTTAATGATCTTTTAATATCTGTCGAATAATGTGACTCTGCTGTAGAGCGATAGGTCAGGATGGGTTCGGACCTAATAATAAAAATGCCTTTTGGGCTTTGTCTTCCTGAGTCAGAATCTACTCTGCAGCTGCACAGAGACACTTTAACTTTCATTTCATAACTGCAGAGCTTTAAGAATTAATAATTGGATAATTTCATGTCTATAAAATGAAACAGACTGTGGCTGGTGGTCAGGTGATATAATAAGAAGGGGCCTGAACACCATGTGACACCAGTAGCATCGACCACCGCGGCAGTTCTTCTCTAAAACACAACATGTACGTGGACGCTGAAGTGTTTGTGTTCAGAACATTGCGTTGCCATTTTCTGTTCCGTGCAATAATCAACAGCCTGAACTTTGCCGCAGCTTTGTTACCGACGGGGAACTCACAGTCACGGAACTGCTCCACGTCATCGTCGAACACGGCCTCCTTCAAGGCAGACTTGTCATAGGTACAGATGGTTTCTCCGTAGCCGTAGGGAGCAAACTCGCGGCCGCGCGGCCCGGAGAAGGAGCGTGGCGAGGGCGTGTTGAGCAGAGAGGTTTTGTTATCCAAGGCCGTGCGACCTCCTTCCACCACGTCCAAGCCCAGGCGAGCGTCAGAGCCAGGGGACGGAGCTACTCCTTCTCGCCCGGCCTGCAACACAAAAGAGAGATCATTACTTTAAGTTGTAGTCATCAAACCTTTTTTGGATGAACTATCCCTTTAAAAAGAATATTCATGAAACAGAACTCACAGCATCGTCCCTCTTGCCCTCCCGTCTGATTGGCTCATTCAGGTCCTCCTGGCTCCGGTAGCTGAAGCTCTGAATGGCCTCAGTGACACCACGGAGCGAGCTGTAGATCTCCTCCGAGTTCATGTTCTCAGTGTCGTACTCCATCATACTAACACACAAACACACACACACGACAGAGAGACATACACACAAGCTTTAAATTGTGCATCGGAAGCAGGTAAACAAGCAGGTTTTATTAGAGATGATGGATTAATACGTGTGTGTATCAAGCAGGAAAGTAAAAAACAAAGATTGTCTCAGCTGGTCTGGAAAAGGGAAATGTCAGTCATGCAAAGGGTCGGGCTCTCCTGTGGGGGGGGGGGGGGGGGGGGGGGGGGGACCTCCTGTGTGTCCCAACCCAGCCTCATTACCTGGGGGAATATGCTCTGCGCAGGACCCTTTGGGAGGGGGTGGCAGGGGTGGAGTGAGGCTGAGGAGGAGCAGGAGCAGGAGGAGCAGGAGCAGGAGCAGGGGGGTGCTTTGACAGGCCGTCGACACCCCAGCCCCATAACCGACTGATGGCACAGCGCGGGCGAGAGGGACGGAAGGATGGACAGAACGGGGGGGGGGGGCCACAGGAGATGGAAACCGACACCACGAGACAAGACAGGTGAGAGGAGGAGGAAAAACAAAGTGTGCAGAAAGAGAAAAGACAAAGAAGAAACCCGTCTGAGCTTTAGAGGTTCAAGGGGAAAGTGTTAGTTTAGAGGAAAGCAGCGGAAAAGAAGCAGAATCCCACAACCCCCCCCCCCCCCCCCCCGATTAATGAGGATCCATTTCATAGCAAATCAACCAGAATGATCTCAACACAGAGAATTGTGCAGGTTAGTTAAAACCTCCAAATGTGAGCAGCAGCATCCACATGATGCATTAGTTAACCCCCTGTTGTGTTAACCGGGGATCAGGTACCTTGGAGACAGTCCGCCGTGGGAGCAGTTTGTCGGGGAGGTGAGGGGGCTGGTCCTGCTGGGGGTGTGGCGTGCCGGCGTCCGACCAATGGTGTTGCTCGGTGAGCCCTGTGGAGCAATGATTCATGCAAAGTGTCACGACGACTCCTACTGATCTACACCTGAACATCAGATACCTCAGTGTCTCGCTCCCCCTCACCACGTTGCTGCTGGTGTTGCTGGAGTTCTTCAGGTGGTTGTGGAGCAGCTTGGTGGCTCCGTCCTGGAAGGTCTTGGGCAGAGCTCCCAGCAGCATGGTGAACTCGGGGGTGTTGAGCTCAAACAAGGAGATCAGGACCACCTGCGCCGCCTGGAGGAGAAGGAGCACAACAGGTTTACAAGGGAGGAGGCTCAGAGGAGGAGGCTCAGAGGGGTTCCGTGGTTTCAGAGGAACTTTGACCGTGATTTCAAATCCAATGATGTTTTATTTAACGCACAGAAATGAAAAGTTATGACTGGATTATGAATTTCTGTGGGAATGTTTCATTTGGTCAGAATCTGCAAAACCATGGAGGACCAGTCTGATGGACAGATTAAAACCAGTAGAGTAACTTCTCATTCCTCGGCCGGGGTTCAGCCTGCAGAGAGAAACTGGAGAGGAAAGGTGCGAGTTGAAAGCTGCATTCAGTGGAAGACTACAGAAGTACACAACTACTCAAGAACACTGGTGTACACTGTTGCTGTATCAACGTCACAACATGCAGGTGAGTACAGATACACTTTGTGGAAAGAAGGAGTTTGATATTGTAGACGGGGGGGGGGGGGGGGGGAATTGAATTTGGGGTTAAGACAGAAACTAAAATCAAACTAGATTGTTGACTACAGTGTATGAGGCCTTTAAACAGGTGATTATAGGTTCTCTTCATTCATATCACAGTAGAGCTGCACTGAACCCAGTCTGAGTCATGTGAGAGTTGTGTGAGAGATCTATCCTTTGTGTGAATCACATTTCAACACAATTATTGTCGTTCCAAACACCAGTAGATGGCTGTGTCACAATCTAAGCATGTATAGCTTTAGTTATACTTTAGCTAGTTCACTATACATGAGGATGAGTCAGATTTCCAAGGTGGTCTCTGTTTTCGTAGAAGAAGTCGATGTTAACAGCATGCAGAGGTGCAGGTGCATGTTAGTGAGCAAACAGACAGAGTGTGTTAAGGCACAGGAGAATCACAACTCAGCACTTCTATCTTTATTAAGCAACACAATCGGCTCAAAGTCTCTTTCACACGAAGCAACAAGCCTTTGCTGTCATTTGGAGAAAAACAACTTTCTCTGGTGAGAGATCAAAACGGCAAGCACACACCGACTCGCAGGTTTGTTACAGAGCAACAGCTGGAGCGCAGACGGCAGAGGTGAGTGAGAAACGCCACACTCGAGTCGTCTCAGTCCTGAGGGTTGCTGGTTAGGCACCGGGCAGGCAGGGCATTGCGTGCTGGTCGTGTTGTGATTGGCTAACGGGAGCGGTGGGGGGGAGGGGTCTACCTGCTTACACCTTTCTTCCTGGTTGCCCTCGGTGGACAGTAAGGCTGCGGTACTGGACCTGCCCGCTAGTTCCTCGCTCACCCAGCTATGAAGGGTCTGGGGCACAGTGGCAAGGCAGAAGGGGGCGTTACAGCATGACACAGGTCGGCCACCTTCATATGTGGCGATACGGTGCCTAACTTATAGAGCAGCTGGCCACAGACCACCACAGTGAGGCCCACTCCTCCCAGTAACTCATGGGAACAGTCTGAACTGAGGATTAAAGTCACTATTCTATCCTGGCACTTTGTTTTCAGCCTCCTGGACGTCAGACACTGATTAGAAACTAGGTGAGGATTATACTTGGAAGAACAGTGAAGGAAAAACAAACACAGGAGAAACATATAGTGTGCGTCAGACAAGGGAATATGTGCCATGAGCCGAGACCGTCACCAAGAGGGCCACCTGGTATAGAAACTCCTAAAGGACTAATAATAATAATAATAATGTAATTCAAAGTGTGGGCGTAGACCACATGTTGTGGAGTTAATGCTCAGATAGATTTGAAAGCACAGCTACATTCTTTGGAAGGCTAAACAAATTAAATCAATTACATTAAAGCAGTTAGTTTTGCTATAAGTTTGCTCACCTACTTGTTAAGACAGCTAGAAATTTAGTTTGCTAACTGGTGCTGAGCAGAAATCAAGATGGATGTAGTCTGTCCACTTTTCATTAAACTGGAAGCACTGGTTTTCTCATGTGTTACATTTAAGACATTCCATCATGCACCTATCATGTCCTGTATCACACCTTGTTTGAGCTAAAACTGATTTTCTAATAGTCATCCTAAATAACTTTGAAGAAATAGAATTAGTCAAGAGGATATTTCATGTTTAAGAGTTTGAAGTTATCAGATTTGATCCTACCTTCCTAACGTCAGAGCTCTTGGGCTCAGTCGTCCAGGTGATGATGCGAGACACCGCCAGGCGCGTCTCGCTGGAGTTGACAAAGTCCGTCGGGTCCATGTGTCGACCCAGGGACTCGATGTACTTCAGAATGGCCACTTTGACCTGAAGAGTCAACCGACAGCTGCATTAATCACATCTTCCACCCGTCAGTATCGGCTTTTCCTCCATAAAGAATCAAGAGTTTCCTGTTTTGAATTCACCTTGAGGTTTGGCGTCTGAGTCTGATCCACGATGAACCTCATCAGGATGTTGAACTGTTGGTCGAACGGGAAAGACTCCCTGACACACAGACACAGGTTACCTTTATTTATTGATATTTAATTCATACTTTATACTTAGATAAACTTCTTGTTTTTTACTGAAGCCCCAGCTGCTGAAAGGATAAAGTCCACTGACTCCTGACTGAGCAGCTTATGTCATGTGTCCTTCAAACTGAACTCACTAAATAAAACACACACACTCTCTCCCCAAATTACCAAGTGACTCACAAGTTAGTTACTGAAGATTTCATCCCACACTAACAGACTGAATCAGCTACTTTCCAACAGAAAGCAAACTGGCTCCACATTCCCCTGGAAAACGCACACAACAGCCAGTTATCTGAGCTCCACTCGGTTCAGACCTTGTGATGTCCAGGGCCTTCTGGACTTTGGCCTGGACGGAGCCGAGCAGGTCTGCCCCCATTTTCTTCAGCAGCTGAGTGAGCAGGACAAACAGCCAGTCCTGCAGGTCCTCCCTGTGCACCGTGACGAAGTCCACCAGCGTCTCCAGAAACATGCTGAACACCTGTGAACGGGCGCACACCAGGACATTAGATTAAAAAGATCCTTTTAGGTCGGATTTAGTTTTTTTTGAGTTACTAAAATGCACACTTACTCTCTGTTGTTAAATCCACAGCAAGGCAGACCATGCAACAGAAGACACTCCATTAGTACAACAGAACAAAGCATGATTAGTCTTTGTGTGAGTTAGTGAAACGTGTCTTCTGTACCTTGCTATGTGGATCTGCAAACATCCTTGTGAAGATCTCAC
Source organism: Platichthys flesus (assembly GCF_949316205.1). Classification (NCBI taxonomy): domain Eukaryota; kingdom Metazoa; phylum Chordata; class Actinopteri; order Pleuronectiformes; family Pleuronectidae; genus Platichthys; species Platichthys flesus. The sequence continues at coordinate 2,787,310 of NC_084957.1, forward strand.
AAAGTCTCTTCAGCTCCACTCGACTGTCGTGAACAGAAATAATCAAACCAGTAATCAGGACAGTTCCCTTAACGATTAATAAACATTAAAGTAATAATTCAATCAATGGTAAAGATTCAGATGGTTGAGTCTGGCATTCTGACAGTGTATTCTTTATGGGAGAGGGGAAGTGATTATAAAAACAGCAACAACATTTCCTATCAGAGATACGACATCATAACATCCTCAGATAAAGAGTCACAAAGGTCACGTTTCCATTCCGGCCTCAGGAGCTCGGCCCCACCTCAGTATTCTTTGGCTCTTGAGCAGGTTCTGCAGACCCATCAGTCCCTCCTTCCTCTCGGACCAGTTGGAGCTGGCGCAGTGGTTCAGGACCTCTGCCACGTCCTCTGTCTGGCGCAGGTAATGAGGTATTCCTCCGTTTCGAGACCCGTAGGAGCGCTCGGAGCAGGCGCTGGACGCGTCACTGTTGGCGTCATCATCAGAGTACATCCCCGGGGACTCGTACCTCCGCCTCAGTGGCTTCCTCTGCGAGAGAGAGAGAGAGCACAACATCAAGGAGATGTAAGACACACAACGTGATGTGTACTTGTTACACTAGCTCCGCAGGGGAAGTGCTTAGACAAATGAACTGAGCCACAAGGTAAGAACCTCTGATTCCAGGTCACCAGTTGCATCAAGCAGCCATGCAGTTCTCTATACTGATGTAAAGGTTACACACACACACACACACACTGATGGTGTTTCTTTAAAGAACAACAATGGCAAGTCAGCAGTGCAAAAAGTTAGCAAGGGACTTGACGTGACTTCAAATGCAGTGCAGAGGGACACGCTTCAAGTTTTAGAGCATTTTTCATCACACACACTTGAAATAAGCGTGTGTATGAATCATGAACCAAAACAATGACGATCAACACATTCATGACAATGTTCTATAGATGAAGACATCTGAGATGTGATGGCAAGTTTAAGGTAAAGCTGAATTAAAGAAAAATAGATGAACAAATAAATTAAAGCATGGGGTGGAGGGGTCTCATGTACAAAGCTGCATTCTTAATTGATCTTAATTAGTGCATGTTGGCATGAATAATACAAACAGTATGTAAAAGGACCAACTACCTTATTCCTGGAGTCTCCTAATAGCTGGAAGGGTAACAAACAACCAGGAGGGGGAGAGGAGAGAGGGAAGGTTTAAAGGAGCAACACAGACCACAGTTCTACAGGGTAAACAAAACACCACTTTACATAGTTATACTTCATCTGTGTGACTTTATAGTTCAGATTCTCTCAGGAGCATGCAGATATTGTAGAATGTATTTCTTAGACTTCAGGACTCATGAATCTCTCAAAAAAGAATTAACTGAGAAACAAATGAAGTCCGATTTCCACCTGAAACTTACCAGAGCATCGGCAACGGCTGCCTCCACCTCAGTGCCGGTGTTCAGGACCCTCATGGCGTTCACTGATGCAGAGATTCTCGCTTGATGAATCAAACCGTAACGGTCTAACCAGGAAGTAAAGAGGAAAAGTAGGACAGTGAGTGAATGAAGTTAAGCTTCACCGTAACCTACCGGAATAGACCAAACAGAAAAGATTGCTGTTCATACACCACTTACAGAGAGAGTGTCTTGGATATAAAGTGAAACACTGTGAATGAATGAACTGAAACTTTCACCAGATGGAAATATTTTGAAGAAGCCGACCACCAGAAGCAAAATAAACCAACATGGGACAAAAGGAAAATCAAAGGATGACAGAACCCGATGGCAGTAGATATAAAAACAGACATAACACAACGATAGAGCTTTTTTCAACTACAGACAAAGTGCACTGTGCCAAATGAGACACAACCGAGAAACCAACAAACAACGTGACAACTAATAAAGATAAACTGAGTCAGCAAACCACAAAAACAATATCTACAAAAATATGAAATAAGCTACGTCTACGGTACTGAAAATATGAAACGGTGATGAAGGGACGAGCGGATGAGAACTAAATGAAATGTGTTCACATATAACGAATGGACGGCAAATTAAGTCAATGAATGATGGATGCTGCCGTCTTTCAACCACAGAGACATGCGTGTGCAGTAGGCATTGTTGCCTCTGAGATAAATGCAATTTTGGGGGGAACCCGGGGGGGGGGGGGGGGGACTTGGAGGTCTGATCATGCAGGTCACCTGACTGGCCGTGGGGGTCGGATGTGGAGAGAGCGCTGGTTGAACGGGATTGACGTCGGGAAGCTGCAGGGGACAGGAGAGGCGGGCAACACCCGGACCAGGGGTTAGTGAAACACACACAGACACACACACAGACACACACACAAGAGGTTGAGCAGCTACGTCTAATGTAAGAGGCCATTTTCACACTCTTTGGAAACGTCACACATCACTGTCCTTTAGGTTCTTATTCCAATATGGTGTTGGGGGGGGGGGGGGGGGGGGGGTTACATCATACACACTCACAAGATAGGAAATAGGTTTGGCTCCAGAACACTGACATACCTCTCCACCCTTATTATATAAATATGAATTGATGATGAATCTATGAGTTATGGCATCACCTCTCAGAGAGACAAGAACTACAGCAGCAACTACTGGACTGCTCATGATAGTTTTCTGTTTCTGTTGCTTCAGCTTCTTCCTCAATGTTTAATGACGGCTCTCACACCTAAACCACAACAAGTCCATTTAAGGAAAACTTCAAAAACATAAAAACCACTGAAACAGTCCGACAAAGAGAAGAGGAACTTAGTAACTTGAGGTTTCATTGTAATTTAAGGAATCTTAGAAACAGGAAGTCAACAGAATTCAGAGAAGAAAACAAGTTGAGTTGTCCCTAAACCCAGTTAGTTCATGCACGGAGAGATACAGGCAGAGGTCAGAGGTCAGAGGTCATACATCACATGGAACAGCAACAACAGAGAGCGGATCAAGTGGAAGGTCTCTGTGCTGGTAACGATGGTCTGGCTGGGACCGTGAGAGCTAAACCAGAGCGGCCAGTAGCTCGGCGGTACTCACCCATAGGGCCGAAGCCCCGAGCAGGGCTGGTGTCGCGGCTGCTCTCACGACTGGTGTCGCGACTACAACCTTGACTCATGCTGGGACGGGGAATGCGGCTCCGGGCTAGCGTGCGGTAGGGAAGAGCAGCAGGAAGAAGAGCTTTACCACACAGGCTGGCTGTCAGGACAACAAGTTAGGTGGTAATGTCAGTGGGCAGTCATGGGAAAAACATGTGGTGTGAGTCAAGAGAGAGAGAGAGGGTAGAGTTTGTGACCATTACATTGATTCTCTGGACATTACATCCAATTATATTAAAGTGGATTAACAAAATATGTGACTTTACTTTTCTAGAATCCCTGTCAATGATGGTGCTTAAATAGTTAATAAGGTCATTAGCACCAAAATGTGACCACAGATATGTGCCCAGGAAATGTCATGATCGTTTTTCAACAAGTTTAAGAGACAATACAATATGTTGGGGATCCTGAAGAGCAAAAACAAATGTCCACCCACACATTGTAGGTGGGGGGGGATGTACAGTTAATCAGTTGACTGAGGGATAATGAAGAATAAATGAAAGGAGGAAGGAGAGAGAAGTAGAAGAGTAGAACAGAAGAAGCAGTGGCTGTGCAGTGAGTTGGTGAAGAGGCATTCTGCTAGTTACAGGTTAGATCATCCGGAACACGGGTCAAAGATTAGACACATGAAAAAGGATTATTGGGTTTGGAACTTGAAAAAATACAAGAGTTGCAAAGAGAGATTCATCGAGTTGTTGATGAGATTAAAAACAACAACAACAAACCTGCGATTCATTAGAAAAACATTCAACATTGCTTTTTGGTCCTTGAAGCAGAAAGGTTCCAGTCTGTCTGGTTTTCTAAATCAATGCTCACATCTACAGAGCTAGTTAACGTTAAGCAGCAAAACAGTTTAACCTGAATGGAAACATCCAGGATACAGCAGGAGAATCACTGTCTTCTCTCTCATCCTCTGTTTCAATTCTGGTTCATGGTTTTTGACATGAGTTGAATAGAATAAGACAACAGCCAATAAGAGTGTGTGCTTATCATCAGAGTAAAGAAAACTCTGAGTGTTTGAAAGAGAAACCAGAAGTTTCTCTCTTTATCTGCGAGTTAAGATAAGGGAAGTCCAGTTTCACTTGTTCTTTACATAATTCTTCATCTGCTTATCAGTGTTCATGGAATGTAAACATGTTCAACCTGTGTGGTCAGTGACGTGCAGCAGGTGACGGCTCAGTGTCAATCTCTTGATCCAGCCACAGGTCGGCTCATTTGTACGACTTGATAAAGAGACTGAATCTTCTTTCCTTCTTCGCCCATGTGTTGGAAAATGTTTCACTTGTGTTTTTTTAAGTAAGATGGAAAAATTAGTGTCGTGGGCATTTATTTGTGAATATGTACGTGTGTTTATTGGAGGAAATACACTGATCATAGACCAGAAAGCTCCACTGCAGGCAATTGTGATATGTTACCATATTTTCATGACTAGAGTCTCACTAAATTAATTCATTAATTATTCCTTCGGGTGGGTGATGGGTGGATAAGTCAAGAATATGTGTGGATTAGGAGGATGTCAGAGCCGATCTAAGGAGCTCTCTGTAAAATCAGTAGATTCATTTTAACAGATCAAGATCTAATACGGTCGTATCGCACCCCCCCCTACCCGCTGAACCAAAACACAGAAAGAAGGAGGGTGAGTCGTGAGTCCCGGTCTTACCCAGACCCAGTCGGCTGGGACTCGTCTCTCGGCTGCAGCCCTGGCTTCGAGGGATCCTGGTGCGCTTGTCAGCCGGCGTGGTGGAGGCGGACACCGTGGCTCGAGGGATCCGGCCATAGCTGCCGTGGCCGAGCAGCTTGCCCGGGGAGCTGGAGCGACTGCCAGCTGTTTGGAGAGGGGAAGAGAAACAAGCAGAATAAAGTTCATCATGAGAGGCTGATGTGAAGCAAGAGGAGTGGTCCAAGCTTTATATATAACCTTTATCAAAACTGGACTCTATTTAGACGAATTTCAAAAAGCCTGCGGCAACAGAATAAATATATTAAAGAAGGAAATCTGACATAAAATCTATTCATAGCACATTCTTATACTTTTATTAAGCATGAACCTACATCATGTAATTCATAGATTTAGTTAAGTTTGTGGGTAAAACAATATTTGCGAGAAAACACAGAATTGATAGAAAATTAAATGAGTTTTTTGGATGAACAAACACAGATGTTACATCTTAGACACACACATCTACACAACTTGGCTGAGAGGGGGGGAGACATTTACTGTGGCACCAGTCCTCAGTGGTAATACACACAAAAAAAACACAAAAAATCTGTCCATCCCAAACAGTTGGGGACAGTAATCACAGACAAAAAATGGAAGTTTACCAAAAGGCTGCATGCTGCTAATATACACGGTGAAGCAAACATTCAAATCTAAAAAACACTGGTAACCAGTGCTAAACTGGGACAGTGCTGAGGGATGAGGTGACTGGGTGGTGATTGGATGAAGCTGAGGCCTTACCACTGATGGGATTGGCTGATCTGGATCCTGGGTGATGGAAGCAATAGGCGGGACAAGGTGGAGATTGAGAACGGTCAAAATGAGGCAGAGGGGGGTTATGGTTATTGAATTTACCCAGCATGCCCTCTGGACAGCTGCGAGTATGTCAGGTGTGCACCGATCGCTCCAATCAAAACCAGACATACTGTATACTCGCATGCGTGGAGGTACTCATGCATAAGATACACAAGATATCTGAGTTATTAGAAGTTTTGTTGTTCTGACGAACACACACAAAAGACACAGGGAGACATTCAGTATGATCTGAACGCCAACGCAGACAAAGATCATACCTTCACATGAGGGTAGGACTACAAAATGTGCTTATTGTGGGACATATTTGCCTGCGGTGAGACAAATGTGTGTAGGGTGTGTGTGACTGTGTGTGTGTACATACGCTGGGACTGGGAGACCACTTTGGCTCGACTTCGCCCCCTGCTGTCCACCAATGAAGTATTGGCTCCACCCGCGCTGCCGGAGCTTTGTCTCCTGGTCCGAACACGACCTGGAGGAAAAAGGAAAGAGAATAGAGGGGGGGGGGGACAGGAAGGGGTTAAATCGATCAGAAGCAGGTAACAGAAATCACCCCAACCCTGGACAGAGATGCTGCAGAAGGAAAAACGTCTTGGGAGACAGAATGATGAAGACCTGGACAGGGGGACAGAACCCGTCTGAAAACACAAAGGGGATCACACCACAGTGAAAGATTGAGGCTGGGTTTGCATGTCAGCACCTGGTCATGCTGGTGCTGGAGACGACTAAGAGACAAGGAAAAACAATAGTTCAGGGACTTTTGTGTTCGAGGAAGCTGGTTATCATCTGATGCAAAATGATTTCCTCTGTTAAGAAGTGAGCCGGCTTCATAGGATTAGAAACTCAAGAGTTAAACCTGAAGTTTCCTTGATAACCTCCGATCCTGCAGCGTAGGTCAGGCCCCAGTTCTTTCTGCTCAGTCTCTTATTTCCTCTGGTTGAAACAGTGGAATCTTGTGATTTTTAATTGTGGATGATTTCAAATTTCAAGCCACATCCCAGATACTAGAACCTCCTTGTACCAGCTGCAGCGACCCTGAGGTTACGCTGCATAACAAGGGCTGTCAAACGCTCGGATCAGATTCTCAACACGATGTTAATTTACAGTGTGAGACCTTGAAGTGTGTTAACTGGAATGACTCAGGTTCTGAGAGAGAGAGAGAGAGAAATCCCAAAAGACAGAAACAGCCTCCTCTAGAATCTAAACACAACCCTGTAGAGAGAACAGTGTAACACAAACGCTGCGTCAGTAACAGAAGTGATGGACACATTTGTTAGGGGGTTACAGTCACACGATAGATTCCATGCAGAGAGTCCATGCAGAGACTGATGACCAGTTAGGGAGGTGGTGGAGGAGAGGAGGACGGGGGGATAAGAAGAAGAAGAGGAGAAGACACAGATGAAGAGGAAAAGATGTAGCCCGTGACACTCGACACAGAGACACACGTCTTACCATCACTTTTACCAGGAGTGCCATCTTTTGGGTATTTAAGAAAGGCAGTGCAGCAGCGAGTGGAAGGAGAGGTATAGAGGCAGACGTTAGTAGCAACAGAAGCAGGAGTGAGTGGGTGAACAAGAGGCCTCCTCTTCATCAGTAAAGGTCAAACCCACAGAGACTCATTAAGAAAAGAGGAAGGGAGCGTTGCACGAGAAGAAGATGACAGTAATTTAATAAATAAGGGACAGGGAACCGGCTTAGACACCCCCCAATAGCTTAAATGATTGAGCAAACATCCTTAGAAACGCTTCCTCAGCCTCATCGCATCAATTTGTCAGGAGTGTCAGCTCAGGATTGAAACAGTTCCTGCTGACGGAGCAGTCTAATGACCACCAGGCCTCGTTAATAATCCCAGTCAGGTCCTTAAAAGCCAGTGACCACAAGCCGAGATGGTGTGCTACTTCATCATGAGGGAACATTGTTGACTAACGTTTGATCAAATCTGATCAGTGGTGGTTTCCAAACTTTGATCGTGTGAGAATTATCAATTAGAAATTAGCAGATTTTACCAACGATTGTTCCAAACGATAAACTAAATAAATAGATTTAAATAATATCATGAAAACACAAAATATTTCATCAGTCTTCGTCTGACTTTCTTTGATTCTTAATTTAATTACATGTTTTAAGATAGTGGCTCATTCCTGATTTAATCTCCCCTGAGATGCAGCATAGAAGAGTTTATTCTCAGGGTTTCTATGTTTTCTAAAGCAAGTCAAGGTTTCAACACTGCAGCTTCATTAATTCACAGGCTCTCTCCTACATATATACTTGCATTGATTTGCATTCACAGTTACACATGTGCAGTTCTCTCTACACAACGCACTGAGGTTGTTAAGCGGACCACTGTTCCTCTGATTTCAGGAGATGAGTGACGGGTTACCTAATGAGGCGTAGGACCCCGGAGGGAGGGCGGCTGCAGAGCTGAATGCTGAGGAGGCAGCGGGCACGGTGGACAAGCGGGACTTGGAGCTGGAGGCTGCGTTCACATCGATGTCGCTGCGTGAGCGCTGGAGGGAACCCGGTGTGGTGGACGCCCTGGAGGGAACCAGCTTATCTGGACCAACAGAGATCAGACGCAGAGAGTCAATAGACGTGGCTTGTTTTGATGATCACATGACTAAACAACTAAACTTTAGACTTTCACCATTCCATTGCACTTCTCAGTAACTTCATATATCTTGTCACTTCTGAATGAAACCACAGAGCGATAGAAAGTTAAAGTGAGAGTGACTCACTCCTTGTCATGCTCCCTCCGATGACGCTCTTCACAGACAAAGGTCGGCTGAAAGACAAGAGGAACAACGAGGCACTTTTTAGACTTTGTGCATCACCAGTGAGAATCTGAATACAGTGTATAATGTATATAATGTATTTTATTTATGACAAAGAACAATTAATATGGCACTTTTGATTTGAAAAAGATGATTAAGTTCAAATTAAACTGATAAATGGCCCATGTGCAGTATCTGTACAGTGAAATGTGTAGAATTAGATCTGTTCTAGTCATTAGAATCCGATTGGAAAGCTTCCTGTGGAAAGAACAAAGATGAGCTCATAACCATAACCACAAGCACCTCCCAGCACACACATAAAAACACACACACACACAAACAACAACACCTGCAGTCCTGGTGGATGGAGAATCAGGTCATTAACCAACAAACTCAACAGGGAGTCTATAAACTGATAGCAGTCATTGGTGTGTGTGTGGTTGTGTGTGTCAGTCCCCACACTACCTCTATAAAATCTGCCTAATTGCTGATAGTAAAATCGGCCTTATTGTTGATTTTACTATCAACAATAAGGCAGATGCGTATAGGTTTTCCTTCCATCACTTCTAATGGCTTTGTGAAAGCAGCTAAAGATGATGATTCAGGAGACACGACACAGAGCAGGTGAGCAGGAGCTGGAAACTCAGGCCTGAAGATAACAGGAGAGAGAAGATGGAACAGAGGGAGCCGGGATGGAGGAAACAACCTCATGATTCTTACTTCAGACTCTCCTGGGAGGAGGACGAGGACCGGTCGGACTGAGGCAGAGACACAATGCTGTCCGAGCTCTTCAGGTGAGACTGGAGGGCCTTCTGATAGGGCGACTCCAGCGCCTGGAACAGATGCTCCGCCTCCCGGCTGTAGTGACCGTGGAAGCCCCAGTAGCACCTATGGACGAGGACAAGAAGAAGCATAAGATGATTTTATTTACAGTTTAACCAATGTAAAAAGTGGTGAATACTTTCCATAAAAACAAGGACACAGGGATGTCCAGGGACAAAATGTTGACACTTACTTTCTAGCAATGGATCTGGCCTCAGAGTCGGCATCGTGAATTCCTTTCTTGATTGTCTCCGTCAGAACTGCCACGTGTCTGGGGTAGTAAGGAAACATGGTGATCAGGTCCCAGTCACAATCAAATCATGAAACCATAAACCTGTAAGAGCATAAAACTAATGTTGTCTTCTCCTGTGTCTTCCCGTTTAATCCCCCCCGGTGGTCCACGGGGAATGTGAACCGCCCACAGGACGTCTCATCTCCTTTTTAAAGTCTCAGCTGCCTGACGCTCCCGCAGGACTCATCAATTTAATGGGCGTCATCAAGGACCCACCCAGCTAGCATTCACCAAACTCAAATGTCATCGTGCGAGAGGACGGGGAGAGGAAGCGTCTCCAGCTTCTACACAACAAGGACACACACACCACACACACTACATAAACACTTCCAATGAGTTTCAGCTCACCTCTCCAGGGTGTTGGTGTGCCACTCTTGTAACATGAGGTCTAAGAACTCAAAGCAGCGTCTGGAGAGGAGACAGTTAAAAGGTAAAACATCTTTTCAAGTTGTTAAAAGCTGCACAACGAAAAACTTTACTTTTAATAAAAGGTATGTACTAAATGGGATTTTCCGATAAAGCAACAGAAACCGAGCTTCACATAAACTACAATTAACTTTTCACAGATATCACTTCTTCATCTCTTTGACAGTTTAAACCATAATCTGTGTGATTTGAGGTAAGATAGAAAAGATATACAATCATGCAACCGTTTTCCTTTTGACAGAAAAAGATAAAATAATTTTAATTTAGCACCATTACTGTGTTCTTACCGTCTTACTGCCACTGATTTGGAGAGGCAGTTACTGGTTATGATGGGAATGAGACGTGGGTAGTGTGTGTTCTGGAGATAAAAGATATTTTTATTCCAGTTTATTCCATAAAGTCCACAAAAAAGTTGTATTATCTTTTGTTTACAGATATTTCAATATTCAGACATGGAATTTGGTGTTTAAAATCTAAAGTTAAAATCTAAATTTCCAGATGACCGGAGCCACCCTCCTCTATAAAAGGTCTTACCCTGAGGATGAGGCGGATGGTGACCACCCCGGACGTGGCCATGACTTTGGCGCTGTTGGGAACCAGGTTCAGCAGCGTGGGCATGATGCTCTCGGCTCCGTGGTCAAACTTGTTTCCCAGAAGTGATGACAAATGTCTGACAGAGGAAAGACATGAGGAGTGGAACAGAGAGGAGGAACACAGCGTTAGAGATCCAACGTGAGCTATATATATATATACACAGTACATATAACAAAATATATATATATATATATCTGATAAAAAATATCTGGCTTGAGGGGCATATGCGATGGTAACGTTACGAGAGATGATGGGATCTGAGTCGCTCTCGACCATTCATCACACTCCTGCTCCGTCAGAGCATCTCCACTCTGTTCCACCTCATCACGGTTTGTATTAGAATTTAGATGACAGATGTTTTGGGCACTGATAGTTTCATATTTTCCAGCAGGGCTTGTTTTCATTAGCTCAACTATGTGGTGAGAAAACACTTTAACGAGCCATTTTCCTGGTTCAGTATCATCAGTTACAGATTACTGCTAATAGCACTGCTGTCAATCAAAGGCGTTGACTGACTCTGATGATGATGATCTTCTTATTAGGTTCCTGAGCTTTCACTGTATTAACCTGAGTATTAAGGCCTTTTTTTAAATGTATAATTCAGTGGGATGTTAATATTGTTACTGTGTTTCAATTCAATGAAAACACAGGGGAACAAAATATTTAAAAATCATGACCCTGATCATCTTGACCATAATTTAGGATAATAATTAACTTTGGAACACGTGAGTAAGTGTGAATGAAGCAGGTCTGAACTTCATCCTTACTTTACAACTAAGGACGATGTCTGAAACTGTGAATAGTGAAAACTGCACATCTCTAGATAAGCATCATTATTATCTTACCCCAGCGTGATGCAGGCCTCGCGGACCACCTGAGAGCGCAGGTCTTTAGCTGACATCTTCAGAGGAGCCTCCAGGAGACGCAGCTGCTGACAGAACCCCTCGTATTCAATGGCTCCGGCGAATATGAGCGAACGCACTTTCTTCAGCTGGAGGGGAAGGAGATCATAGCATCAAATATCATATCTACACTTGTATTGATGTAAATGTGTAAGTATAAAGTTGGTGCCCAGGGCTCACCGCCACCACTCGGTGCTCCCAGTCGTGTTTGTCATCGTTCAGCACTTCTCTGATCTTGCCCAGCTGGTCCTCGAACTCTCTGTTAGAGTAGATCTGGACACAGAGGGAAAGATATATTATATATGATTCACATAGCTAATATTTCAGATTCTGACATCTTCCCCATTGATTTAAATTGTCATAAAAAACTAAAATGTATTCTTCCTTTCCAGTGATTGTTGAAACAACACAATGACGATGTTAACACACTGAAGCAAAGTGCAGCTTAGGCTCATGGGAACATCGTTAGTTTCTAGGTGAGGAGTTGATTGGAAAAGTAATCGGAGGAGAGGACACTCGATGAGCAGTTACGGGATCAAAGAAGTCAAACGGATGAATCACTACGGGGACGTGACCACACTTCACGACAATCCATCCAAAGCTAATGGAGACACTTCCCTCAGAACCACAATAATGACGTCACAGTGGTTCAACAGGAAAAAACATCAATATTGTCCATCAAGAAAACAAACTCAATTAAAAGGTCTGGGATCACCAAAACCATTCTGGTTTATCATCTGGGCCCAATGAATATCAATATTCACCAAATGTTGTAGCCTATCTATCAAATGGGAGTCGATGTAGTTCAATAAAAATAAAACATGTCAACTTCACGGTGGCACAAGATGAAACACTGTCCTCTGGGGACCATGAATACAGGTAGAAATGTTACGACAAAGCTTCAACCTCATACACAAGTTGCTGAGTCATGCTAGCTGCACTGTTGAACCTTAAAACTACGATAACACTTCAACAGTATTTTTTAACAGAGCTCAATGTACCTGAACAGTTGGAACGTCTGTGAAGGCTTTGATGAAATCCTCTTCATCTACTGCACCAGCTGCTGCTTCTTTATCTTAGAGAACAATGGCAAAAGTATTTTAACTGAGATTCAAAAGTACTTCAAAATGTTTAATAAGAAATATTCACACCAGCATTAAAAAGGCACAGCTCTCTATCTGAAGACAAAATAATAGTTAAACATTTTTACAATAATGTTGAAACAGTAATGTGCATTATACATTCACAAAGCAGTTTATTAGGAACCCCTGTACACCTGCTTATTATTACACACTTATACAGATCAGGAGCTTCAGTTAATGTTTACATCAAACACCAGATGATAAAGAAAACATTGATCTAAGTGGTTTTTAGGTGTGGTGTGATTGTTGGTGTCCGATGGGCTGATTGGAGTATTTCTGAAACTGCTGATCTCACACATCTCTTACAAGTTAGAACTCAGAATGGAGCCAAAAACTAACAACATCCCGTGTGCAGCACGATGGGATGGGAGTGGTCAGAGGTCGATGGTCAGACATGTTGGCATCAGAACGTAAAATATATTGGATTTTGTGACCACATCACATCGTGTTCCACTCCTGTGAGCCAATGTCAGAAATGTGAGGCTGCAGTAAAATAAGAGATTGGCAGCAGCTGAAAAAATCCACTGAAACCATGTGATGCAGTCATGTCAGCATGGAGCAGGATCTCAGAAGACATGAGGAAGATTTAGGCCTTTGCCAGTGTTAGTATGGTGTTCCTAATAAAGTGCTCACTGAGTGTATATCACAGCTAGCTGCCCCTTACTTGTGGGCTTAGAAGAGGTGGCTGAGCTGGGTCTTCTCACAGAGCTCACTACAGTCCTCCTGCCACTGGGGGGTGCTTTGGAGGAGGCGGAGGAGGAGGACCGGCCTCCGTCCACAGAGTCCTCATCCTCGAAGTTCTTATCTGCAACAACAGAAGTAGGAACACAAATTACAATGTCATCGTTAATTCAAAACAAAGAAATATGCCCTTCAGGACAATGTTGAATGTTTTTCACATGGCGGCAGGAGAGGATCAATAAATCATTCAGAGACACGGCGCTTCCCTCAGAGATTAGTGAGGTCAGTATTTCGTCCTACAGTGAAATACATCATCATCGTCCGTTTATTAATCTTCTGACAGAATGAACCGAGTCACCGCTGCATCCTGTGACCCCCCCCAGGGGCGGGTGCAGCACGGTCAATCTGTGTCTATGTATCCACCCAAACATCCATCCATCCATCTGACTCTAATCTGGCTTGACGGTCATGCAAAGATACATGCCCACTGTCCCCTGCCCGGCGGGGGGGGGGGACACTCTTCACACAGAGGATTAGCTAGGGCTGAGGTGCTGGGTGGCTGCAACCAGATGAGACACGGTGACAACTAGACTGTTTCTTAAATCACCTCAGGGGACATTTTGACCTTTTAACAGCACTGAATTAAAAACAACTTAACAGAAAGACCTTCTTCTAACAGACAGACGTTGTTTATGAATGAAAACAACCCGCTCCAACCACACATATAGAGAAAACTGTGGCTCTAAATCACATCACTAAAAATACGGATCCCTTAATGTCCCTACAGCCAAGATTATCACAATGACACTGCATCTATGACCAGCAGACATAGAACACATCCGAGGAAGAGAGAGGGAGGAAAGGCAACAGGTGGAGATAGAGGCTGAGAGGTGGAGGGAGGGGGGGAAGCACAAGATGAACAGGCAGAAAAAAGACGAGAGAGAAAGAGGGAGCAACACAGCACGGGGGGGAGAGATAAAGAAGGAATCGTTCTTACGAGCGCAGAGCTTCTTGCACACCAGCTTCCTCAGCATGTCTCCACTGCCCCCTCTAACACGCTCTCTGTATTTCAACAGACATCTCTGTCCACAGGGAGGGTGTGTGTGTGTGTGTGTGTGTGTGTGTGTGAGTGTGTGTGTGTGTGTGTGTGAGTGTGTGTGAGTGTGTGAGTGTGTGAGTGTGTGAGTGTGTCGCTCTGAATGAGCCTCTCTACCTCGACTCAGACCATGAGCCAGAATAACCACCCCCTTCCTCCCTGAGTTCAGCTATCAGTGCATGAGTGTGTGTGTGTGTGTGTGTGTGTGTGTGTCGATTCTTTGATGGCGATGGTGTCACATGGCATCACGATGCGGTTGGTGTGTGGTGACCGGTTAAAGAGGGAGGGGTCAATTGTTATGAGCTCAGCTTCTTTCAGCTTAGAACAGTAACCTCAGCGATGACAATAGAGTATAACTGTGTATTAAAGCAGTATTAGTACTGCAGCTCAAAACAACATCAAAGACTAAAAGATCAGAGCGACAGTATATCTAGTATTTTGTGTGTTTTTTCAAAACATTTTATTTATATCAACGTCAAAGCTCGGTTACAAACCACTACAGAAAACCGGTCTGACTGAATAAGTGGCTGAACAACTGACTGACACAAAACTACTGTCGTCACTTCCTCAGGGGGGGTTAAAAGCTCCGATGGTGTGATGCCGGGAATAAAATGATGCCAACAAACTACGAACCAATAACAGCGAGAGGCTCATCAAAACCCAATAGGCACAGTGCTGGGTGTGGTCTACACTGACTAAATCTGACTTCAATCAATAAACACTGTTCAGCCATCTCCACCTCCTGCTGCCGGTTGATTGGTCAGCGGAGACAGAAATTGATGATGTCACGTAACGAACACAAAGGGTTTCCTCCAGACCCTTCATGCAAGGACCGAGCAGTACACCAGACCAGAGAGTGCAGCCTTTGATGGCTTTGTAAATTGCCCCCGTCACTATCATCACAATAATAACTTACTGCAGGTGTATTAGTGACCAATTAATCAAGTTTGTGTGTCAGCTTTCAACTCAACACTCAGAGGAGCGGTGCCTTGACCCATTTAGTGAAGTATTGATCACAGCCGTCACCGTGGCTGTTTCCACCAATGTGCAGATAAATGTCAGGGTAATTTATCCACATGTCAGGGGAGCAATTAGAGCTGCATACATCACACAATGAACAATGCAGGTGCACACAAACACACAATGAGACACATAAACATACAAACAATCCTCTAAGGGTGAAACAGGATCCAATGCATTGCCTCAATATTCTTGGACAGTGACTTGACATCAAAGGTGTACTGCCTCCTATGTCCACTAGGTGTCAGGATACACTGAACTGGACAACACACACAACAACACATTTAAGTGTTGTGTTCATAAAGTTGCTGACGCTGCCTTGGCATCAGCAGAGTCACCAGTAATCTGTCTCTGAACCGCTGATTTACATAAAAGAGGATTTTCTCTTCACTCCCTCGACTCTTTAGTAAAAGAATAAAAGCCCATAGGCACGAGGGATTAAGGGGAAGTTCTTAAACTGGGGGAGTCAACTAATACTACACACTGTACCGAAGGGAATACCGCATTTATCTCCCATTTCTATTCAGTCCCGACCATCTGTCCTACTTTCTGGATCTCCCCAGAGCTCAGGGGGAACTGATGGGTTTTCCACGAGGCCGACAGAGGCGGTGGTTTTAGCCGGCACCCTGTGGTGTTATGTAAGAGACACATGATGGGGATCTGCGTTATGTCACAACAGAGATGTCTTGTTTCGCCGGCTGCAGGCAGACAATTCACCTTCTGGCTCCAGGAATGGATGAATGGAATTAAATATTGACTAACAAGTGAGTTGTTTTTAAATCCCTGACAGCTCCTGCCTCGACCTGTCGTATGTCTACAAGGGAAGTGAGCTCTCTTGACATCCAGGCAGCGGAGTTTGAAGAAACTCTGACAGTGAGAAGAAAGAACATGTTGACAAATTCCAACAAGCACTGATCTGAGGTGTTAAAGCTCATTAAAATGCATAAAGAAGCATCAGCTTGGCTATAAAAAAAATGAAAAGTGAAAGGCAACAACAGATTTTACAGGGAAGAGCTGAAAGCCCCAGAAGAGCAGTTGGACTGCTGAGATATGAACGATAATGCAGTTAGTTCCACAGTTACATGATTGCCTTCTGAAATTAAACTGGGTGCAAACCATAGACTGTCTATAAAGATGGAACCTGCAGATCCACCTCCTCATGTTTCAATCCATTTGTATATCATCAAATAACTAAAGGAGACCAAACTTATCAGAGAAATTAACTGTATGAACACATTGTGATAAAAATGACTTTAATTTTGTCCTTTTAAGGGAATTTTTATTCAAGAAAATAACATGTTGGGTCCATGTCCAATCCACTAACATTGAGAAGACACATATTTTTTTAGCAATAATGCAGCCAGCCACCAGGGGACACTAAGACACCATCTTAATATTTAAGCTATGACGTTAACCAACTTTTAACAGTCACAGTAAAATCATTATCAATCAATTAAATATGAATTTTCTTTCTTTCACTTGATAGAAATGACTTAGACGTTAACTGAGAATCAACCTAATTGACTGAAGGTTTCTGGATGAAAGCCTCATTAAACGTTTTGTTGGTTTTATCCGCAGACATGATTATGAAATACTTTCCCACCAACAGTCTTTTCATCATCAGCGGGTCAAAGGTCAACGTTTCAGAGTTTAAAGAGAGAAGGAGAAATAACGATTCATTATGAGAGCGATGGAATCACAGAACAAAGACAGAGAAGAGACACATTGTCGTCTGGGCAGCTCCGAGCACAATGACCCGACTGTCCCACTCACACTTTATCAAGGAATAAACAGTCGGTTTGAACAGTTTCCCTTTGTGTGATCTTCAGGATTTAATCAGTTTGGAGTAGAGTAATGAATAAATAATAAGAAATAAGTGAATAAGCCAAGTTAGTGCTTAATACGAGAGGGTTTGCATCAATATAGAAAGAACTGTGTGGGAGATATAACCTTGAATATATAGTGCCAACATTTAGATTTTAGATTTTTGTCTTTATTAAACCCCAGTAAGACAATGCTTACCTTTTTTCTATTGTAATAAACCTATTTCATAAAGATTTCAATCCAATCAACAGCAGCAAGATAGCATAAGTGTTGCTCCATTTGTTGTTGTATTGTCTTCTGCATTACTGCCAACTGGTGGAACAGCTTGTTGTTGCACTTTGTTCTTCATGCGTCTTTTGCATAATCTCCCCTGGGCTCAGTGCAATACAGGAAAACAATACTTGGCATGAACCTTTCACTTCCTGGGACTAAAAGTTCCTGGTACTTGAAATGTGGCTCACGGTAAACACTTCAAGTTCCTGGCTTCCAGCACAAATCAAATTATATTTTATATTTATCATCATAGCACTCAAATAATTCTCACGCTGTGTATTTTGATGACACTCTGTCTTTCCATCACTGGCACCTTATTTCAAACATTATCGTCTGGAAGCAGGATAATGAGTTTTTCTGGTTAGACTCAAAAGCCTGGATTTGTGCCGGTGTTGCCTCTGAGCGCCACATTTGGCTTTTTCCATTTCATCAGGACTCTGAACATTAAGTCAATGAGCTCATGAGAGAGAGGGGGGGGCACAGAGGCTGGTGTGTTTACAAACAAATTACTTTTTATTAAAAGGACGACATGACAGCTCCCTAAAGTGAAGCCCAAACATCTGGATCGCCCCCTGGTGGCTGGCAGCAAAAATCTGTGGTGTCTTACATCTCTGTTAACATCATAGTACCAACTTGTACAGATATTCAGTGGTAGATGGTTGCTGTAGATAAGCCTGGCCTTGGTCCTGGCAGTGGGACCAGTGTTACACCAGTCTCTTATTATTCCCATCAAGGTTTCCCTTCTACCACCGAGTCACGTGGGCAGAGGGCTTCTTGCCCATTTCCCTTGGCAGAGCTCATTAGAAGGACAATCACATCATTCAGAGCGTTGGCCACAGTTTACTCTCATGTTGCCTCCCTCCTTGTTGCACGTTACACCCCCCCCCCCCACCACCACCACCACCCACCCCCAAACTAATGAGAATCTGCATTACCTGATCATCAAAACTATCTCAGTGAAACATTAGACTGAACAATTCTCTATAGGTTCATCAAAACTAGATCTCTACCCCTAAATACTAGATACAATTCTGTGTTAATGTGTTCATACATTGATAAATGATGAGGGAAAGTGCAGAGTATCTGCGTGAGCCTTCTATCCCCAGTGTAAACGCACACAAGATGTAAATATATAATGTTTCCTATACTTTAGCCGGAGCCTCCTCCACAGCTTCACATGCACACGCACACACCCACACACAATCCATATGAAAAACGTTAAGCTCTTTGCAAAGCTGTGAATTCACTGCATTTGTGTGTGTGTGTGTGTGTGTGTGATGATCAAAGGGCTTCCTCAGAATAAGAATCCTTTCTTCAGCCTTCATCCCTCCTGCTCACGAGTATTAACCATTTCCTAAAGTGCGACACATAAAACTGCGCACACAGGCAGACACACACACGGGTCTCAAGCACACGTCCAAAATCCACGAGACTAATAAAATACACTTTCGAACTCTGTTGTTGTTGGATCACGATGAACAACAACATCGACCGGTGGAAAATACTTTGAGGTAAACAAAACATTTTGAATGTCATCTTTAAATGTGGAAATAAAATGGAGAACAGAACTTTAAAGTGATTAGTGAGTGATTTTGGACACAGCCACATTATCTAGTGTTTATGTAACAGCTGACACAAGAAGTGAGGACACTGAAGCCACACAAACACAAACACACACACATAACAAAAGGCTCTCTGTGATTGTGTTGGAGAATTTAACCATTGGGTAGTGGTCCCATAGTTACAGCAGTACAGCCCTATATTGAGTTGTAATACGTGGCTTCTGGCCCACGTCTCCTCTCAGTGGTTACAGATAATGCCTCAGTTTGTGGCTTCAGTTTGCATTACACACTGATGTGGTATAAATGGGTCTTTACACAACCAGACTCTGATGCTTCCAGTGTACAGAAAAAGAAGTCGGCTGCATTGATCAGAGCTCTGTTATGAAAGAGAAGGAATAAATCAGGGAAACTGTCAAAGTGCTGATGAGATAAAACAAAGACATTAGAAAGTATGATTAGAATAATGATTATATCAGTTTCTTCTTTATCACCGGTTGTTTATTTAATTTTGGCAAATGAACTTTGTTGAAAGTAAATAAAACAATATACAACATACTTAAACCTACTGGGGTTGTGCAGATATATGATCTCATTTGTGATCAGAGCGATTATAGATGTATTAAATTATGATTAGTATTCGTAGCAGAAACATCACATTAAAATTATTTGGCCGACTAGTTTCTCATGAGCATCTCTGACAGCTATGCAGCTCTCATCAGCCTGGACAGCACTGGACCAGGATGCTGGGAGGCTTCAGGCAGGATGTCACTGGAGGTGCTGAGAGGAACTGAAGGTGAGACACGACGGAGATAACGAGAAGCTGAAATGTCAAACTCCCATGCTGCACTAGAAGGAACGCTGCTGATGCTGCTGATGCTGCGCAGCACAGTCACCATTCATCTGAGAGCTCACTTTGAAGCAATGTGGTCTCCTGAGATAAATAACATAAGGAAGTGAAGGAGGTGCTTTCTTCTTCATCAGCATCCAGGACAGAAATGATTACATAAGAGAGGAAACTGGTTTCTTCTCCTCATGGAATCAAACACTCTGCCTCCGCTCCGCATGCAGCGACATGGATAATCTAAAGTACATTCTAATCTGCACGATGCATGAGGGACCTGATCTCAGTGAGGTAAGAAACATTTCATTTGCAGTCTTACCTTCTCCAGCTGTCATGGTGCAAAGCTTCCCTCAGCACTGAATCCAGAGAGGAATGACGCTACACGGCTGAAAGCTCAGCTCTCCCTCCCTCTCTCCCTCTCCCTCTCTCTCTCTAGTGTCTGTCCTAGTTCATCTCTCGCCCACTGTTTACCTCTTCGTGTTGCTAGAGAAATGGCGACTTTGTTTTGCTCTGTACCCCCCCCCCCCCCCTCTCTCTACCCCTACCGCTAACTCTTGCACTCCCTCACTCCCCTCTTTGAAACAACCCCCCTCTTTTCCTGCATTCCTCTCCCCAGTAGATCTGGAGATAGATGTCCACGTACATTTGGCCAAGCGGTGAAAGGTTCAACAGTCACTCCTGACCTTGACACATGTCCTCAACCTCCCCTGTGACACAGTTTGAAGTGAACTGCAGGTTGCACCTAACACACTTCCGGATCATAAATTATCATAGTTTTTTAAAGTTTTTCTCAACGTTAAAATATCTGTAAGGTTGCAGCACATAATCCTCCTTTTCTTTGCCAGTGCTCTGTTTATTTTTTGGAGTCTGTCAAGGTTAGGTGAAGGCCTGTATGTGTGTGACAGCACCACTCGTTCCCCCGTCCACATCCACACCCCACATTCTCCTCCCCGGCTCCCGAGGCAAAGGGATTTAAAATGAGCCATCATCTGAGGACTCAGACTCAATTTCAGTGCAGCCGTGAAAGAGCGACGTCAAAGCCAAGCAGCTCATTGTGATGAATATGAAGCTCGACCATCTAATAACTGCCACAGCTACTCATGTTCTCTTTCCTCATAGTTTCCAAATCCACTTTCTGCAACTGTGTAAGCAACACAATCAAAACAAGCAGAGATGAATGGGAGGGACTTCTTAAAAAAAGGTCTCTTATTCTGCGATATTGTAATTTCTTCAATAGTCAGTATCATAAAGATAATTCTGCATTATTGCCCCAGTGAAAATGTCCCCAAATATTATATCTTGCAAAGTTAAAGAAAGTGATAGAAAAAAATCCTCCATCCACACCAGACTTTACTGGCTTCCTTCTTGGCCCATGTCCCGTCATTCTGACAAATTCTGCTGACAAACAAACAAACCAGCGGACAGGGGAGGAAAAACCTGAACTCCTTGGTGGAGGTTAACTATCAGCTCATCCAGCTGCTATGTCACACGCTGCCTCTCACTGCTGTGTGGGACTGGCACAGTTAATTAAATCGTCTCCTCATGAGATGGTAGATAGGAGGTGATGTCGCCCTGTGGACTGTTCCCTCAGCTCTGTAGATGAACAGAGTCAGCAGGAAGGGGGGGCACACAGGAGCAGATATCTGCCTTTCTACTGCAGCTTCTCTATGTTGTTCTCTCTACTTTCATAAATCTCTACAGTTCGGACAGATGCTTTTCAAAGTCTGTTTGGGTCTTTGGCTCTAATACAGAACCGTCTGTAGTGAAAACTTCCACACTAGGTCCCGTCTGGACTGCAACACACACACACACACACACACACACACACACACACACACACACACACACACACACACACACACACACACACACACACACACACACACACACACACACACACACACACACACACACACACACACACACACACACACACACACACACACACACACACACACACACACACACACACACACACACAGCAATTCACTCACTCAAGATGGAAAACACAATCTGGAGCTGACAGACTGTCTTTGACAGAACGACAAAGGGTGAAACAGGTAAACGTCAGCAACAACAAAGAAGTAGCTAGAGAGTTTCTCCCTGTGCCACGAGACGACAACTATGTCTCCTATTGAGCTCCTCAATCCACAATAACAGTAAGAAGGAAAACAACAGACACAATGACATGAGCAATGACAGGATAACCACTCTGCAGTGGATTTAAAAGCAACTTTTCTCCACATTTTGGACCATTTCTGAATACTGTGGATCTATTTTGTTCATGAGGGACCCCAGAAGATCCCTGAGGCAGACGATCAGAAGCCAAGAGAAGCCAGAGCTGCGAAATAATGACACTCACAGGGAGTTACTCACCTGAGCCAGAAGATGAGATCATGTTCCCGGATCTTTGGACTTCATCGAATTTGCTGAAGATTACATTCAACCTGTAAAGGAAAAAAGAGACAACGTGAAATAAAAAGTCATCCGTCACTTCAGAGGTGGGACGCTCTGTCTCTGCTCCGTGCAGCTGGGACCAAAATAGACAGAAGCCAAAACTGCCAGAGAGAGGACTAACTGGCACAATGGGCCAGGGAGAGAGAGAGAGCGAGAGAGAGAGAGTGAGAGAGAGAGAGAGAGAGAGAGAGAGAGAGAGAGAGAGAGAGAGAGTGATGGTGAAATGAAGGGACATATGGTCTCAGAGTAATTACTCCACATTTGGTAGAATATCCTATTAAAAAAAAAACTGCTCGTCCAAATCTAGGCTATGAAATTCTAGCACTCGTCTGGAGGCTGATTCAAGAATAAAGTAATTTCTGCAGTCTGATGTGAATATGAAATAAAGACTGAAACCTGCAGGAGGTTCAACACAACAACACAAATTTGCTTGGCAACGTTCTTTTTGATAAAAACCTGCAGTTCCACAATCAACCATACGAGCTGCATTCAAAGAGATAAACCCTGGTTATTAAATAATAATAATAATAATGCTTAAAATAAACTGGAAAACATGGAAAGTGAATCTGAAATTTTTACACCCGATTTGACCTTTGACCCTCTGAGATGAAAACTGAGGTGATGACATCAACAAATTCATTATATCTTTTCAAAACATACAGATTCTAACTTACAAAACAAATTTAAAAGATTAAAAAAAATGGACCTGTGTGATTTTTATGACTCAGTATTTTTATCCAAATACACATGTTAAGAAAATCACAATAAGATCTTGAAAGGAGTCGACTTCACAGGCTGAGCTCAGCTTGAGACAGAGAACAAAGGGAAAGGGTGGTCTTTCTAAGCTGTATTACTTTATACAGCCACCAGAGGGAGAACTATGTGTAGAATGCTGTTGCCTCTGTCTGACCATGGGGGGGGATCTTCCTCTCTCCCCTGTGCATCCCTGTTACTCGTATACAGATGTTTGTGTGGTTGTGCATCCTCCTGTTGTCGTACCGTGACTGCGGCAGGCCCTTTTTGCTGAGATCCATCCTCACCCTCTCGCCCACGTGTCTGTAGATCGTCACCAAGGAGCTCATGGCTCCATCACGTACCTGAGGACAGGAACAATATTCATAACTTAAATACATCACATTCAAACCAATCATTACATATTCATCATACACCTCTTACTGCATTTAAACAAACTACTCTGAGGTCTTTCAATCCTAAGAAGGAAATATATTTCAAAGTTTGTACAGAGAAAACAAAGTTGGACATACCTGACTGTTGGGGTCCCCCAAGAGATTACATATGTGGGGAACAATTTTACTGAGGGTCAGGCTTTGAGCTCCATATCTGGAAGAGAGAGATTCATATTTATATATATATATATATATTCAGTGACATCAGACAGTTTATTCCATATTTCATATTCAGTGGCCTCACTGAACTCCAGACCTAAACACGTCAGTTTGAAGATGCTTCCCACTCTAAGATGGAAGATATACTCTCCTTCTCCTCTGTTTTCAGCCCTTCACTTTTTAATTAATATCCTTTTTGTGACTTGAATCAACAACTACCTCCAAGCGGTGACCTTCACACTGAAAATGAAGATGTTTGACAAAGATTGGAATCAACGTGTCTCACGTGTTCAGTGTGGAGATGAGGCAAAGGCACAATCCTTCTCTGGTCCTGTTGTTCTTGTGTTTGAAGCCTCCCAGCATTCTGTCCCAGACGTACTGAAACAACAACACACATCACAAAGTCAAAGGCTGGAGGAGACTAGATCTGAGGCTCTGATAACAACACACTCACAAACGGTTTTATCTATAACACAATTACTAGAAAGACAGTAACCTATACAAAAGAATACATATCAATTACAAGTTCATTTAGTTTTGCTGCAAAGGATATATATCAGAAGCTCACATAAAATGATATCATTAAGTGATATGTTATTATCTATATCGGCAGTGATGTGTGTTGTGTGTGTCGGTACCTGTGGGGTGGCAGCTTGCTCCATGATCTTCAGCAGCACTGTTTGGTCCTGGTCTCTCACTTGGTCTCTGGCATCTCCCAGACGATCAATGAGGCTGGGCAGGACTGAGAGAGAGAGAGAGAGACGTTAGCAAACAAAAAAATAAGTCTCTTGAAATTAAAAGAGGATGAGAAACACGAGAATGGAACTGAAATCTGGAGCAAACATGAAGTTACGACAAATTCCTTTTGATGCAGTTGAAGACGCTGCCTTAGAAGAATGGAATCAACTCATATTAAAACAGAACTGTTCTGATTCTTTGTTTCAAGACTCTCGGAGTATAAGGGACATAAAGGAACTTGTATTAAGGTGATAATAATTGGAGGTTGGATAAATATAAAGGCCTCATGAGGATAAGAGAATAACATGAAGTAGCAGTGATGTTAATACAACACACACGTAACACAAATTAAGAAAGACTAAAGCATCTTACCTGTTCCCACCTGGGCCTTGAACCGCTCCTGTAACCTCGTCACTAAGGCAGATAACAGGTCCAAGCCGAGCAGAGCCACCTAGTGGACACACAATACACAATACATGTAAGTAAGTCATATGAAGATAACATTAATTCAAATTCCACTCTTAATAATTATTGGATCAAGTTTAAAATCAAAGAAATTATAGTTGCACTTGAAGGTGCATTCTAATCTCAAAGGACTATGGGTAATATTAATGTTTTTTAAGCTTCTGTTGTTAATGAGTGGCATTTGCCATCTATAACCTTTACACAATCCATTATAACCTCATGACTGTTCACCCTCTGTCCACCAGTATATAAGCAGTATCTATCTTTAACATGGTCAGTGAAGGTCAAGGGAGAATAGCTGACACCATAACAACACTCACACCACCACGACTTCCAGTTCAAGGAGCAATTTATGGAAACTCAGAAAACGTTAGTGAGAATGAAGCACTGGTCAATAACAAGCAGGATGGTGGGACCCCAGTATCACAACAAGGGGACAAAGGCATTTTGCTGTGTAATCAATATTCTCTTTTACCTCAGGTGACAGATTGTATTAACACTTAAAGACGCTGAACCTTTCTACTGAGGAGTCCACTGACATCTGCTCATTGTGTGTTCTCTGGCCGGCTCCCACTGGGTGAGCAGGTAGTGAGCGTGGAGGGCAGCTACAGACCTAATCCTCAGGATCAGTCCCTTTGTTCTCCAACTGGAGGGAATTACAGTAATTAGACTAATGACGGGGTCCATGCAGAGAGTGGCTGAGAGCCGCGAGAGGGATCAGGGCTTTTTTAACAATGGTGTAAACACGCAGGGCTCAAATCTACTCTCAGCTCTTCCTGGGTCAGGTCTGTCCGAGCTTTCCGAGTGGGACAACTGGACGTGTCCCCTGGTGTTCTTGTCCTCTCTCTGAATCGGAGACGTTGAGTCACACAGGGGCCACGACAGCAGCTGAACCCTGTGTTAGAGGGCGAGCTCCACACTGTCCAGTTTAGTACAAATAAGCAGAGACAGCTTCCTCTTCTTTGTGGACAGATGGTCAACTTCATTTTGCTGTCACCCACATTTGGATGACGAAAAGGCCACACACAGGGACCCCTACACCCCCCACCCCCATTGCTCTGAACAGCAAATCCAAAAGACGTTTCCTAAATCCCAATTCCTAAATCCTCCTGTACCCGACAGGCTCAGGGCTCATTTCTACCCCCCCTCCTGACTAGAATATGTCTGCTTGAGCACAACTCGATCTGAGCAGATACTGACGTTTCAATTGGACCAATCCAACTTGGGGGAAAACTGGATACGTCTACCATCACCCTAACCATCTGAAATGTGTCACCTCTGTGGCCCAGTTTGTGTTGAAACTGGTTTCAAATATTGGTACATGACAAATACGAGACAGTAAACAAGGTATCATGGAAAAAACATAAAGATAAAGCTCTTTTCAGGGATCATCCATTGCTTGTGGTCTCTTCTTATGCCTACTGAAATCTACCGTCCCACAGCTGAAGCTTTCCATGAGCAGACCTTTTAAAACCTGTGTAGCTTGGGAACTGGCCTCTTCAGTGCAGCTTTACTGTTTTCTACAAACCAGAATATGCTGGAAAGAAAGATGAGTGTGATGGAACCATGTTTTATGAGCGGTTTAAACTATTCAAGTTTGATAAGCTTTGGAGAAAACTGGTGCAAACTCTTTCAAGCATCATGTTAACCAGGTGCTAACAATGTGTTGGAACATTGACTACATATCAAAATGCTGTTTACAAAAATCACGTCTTTAAATAGTTTGTTCTTCCATAGTCAGGATTTTCATTAAGTGGCTATTTGGACAGAAAAAGGCCCGTAAAATAAAATGATGGCAGCAGCAGCGATGGTGGATAAATGCATTAAAATGTTTATCAGAAGTGGAAACACTGCACAGAGCAGTTTACAGAGCTCCCAGACAGTCTGTGGTCAAGTGGACAGCTCCAGAATGTCATCATGACAGCAGTTGTGTTCTTGTGTATTATCTTTCGTTGTGATGATGGTGAACAAACAGTTTATCTACGGCCTGCAGAGCCCCCTTCTGCTGGTGACGTCATGGCAGTGCAGTGAAAAGTCTGTGCAGCAGCAACACAATGGTCTCACTCGTGTGTTTTTGTGTAGTCTGACTCCACATGACAACTCTGATAGTTCCTTGTGGAGCAGGTTTCTCCCTCGTTTCTTGCCTCACTACCGAGCCTGTCATCTCATTACCAGTGGAGACACCAGACAGACACACACACACACACACACACGCACACACACACACTTTATACAGAGACTACACAAGATGTACAAAGAGAAAGTCAAGCTCATACAGGAAAACATTGCTATCAACTATTCCCTCTAAGTCAAGACAACACCGGGGTATGTTGTCCTTCTTCTAAGGGGAGTGGAGCTACACACAGACACACACACACTTCACTCTCAATCCCAAATTATGCGAGAACGCAAACAGCCCAATCTGTTTACAAATGTAAACTCAAATGGATAAATAAATATGCTGAGCAAGACTCTAAAATGAGTCTGTGACACACAAACCCCAAAGCTGCAGTTTATTACAAAGTGCCATGTAATTATGCAGCAAACCTCCATCCCGCCCCCCCGTTGCATAACACAAACAGACATTTACATAAAACCAGGGCTTTGTCTGGACCCAGTTTATTGTCAAGTGCAACTCAAACTTCACTTAAAGCTGTTCTGAAGCTCCCAAGACAATAGTTCCCTTTGCAGTTTGTTTGTTGTTGCACCGATGAAACAGGAACAAATAATTCTGCATCCAAACTCACAGGTGCTGACGTTTGCAGTTATGATTTTAGTAATCAGTTTATCTCTCCTCCAACCTGCACAGCGACAGAGGACGTGCACTTTTTCCAGGTGAATGTTTGTTGATAAAATGATTTCCAAGCCGCTGAACACGATGAGACGTGTTTGTGGATATTGGCCATGAAGCTAAAAATGCAGGTATCGTTTCATGTACATGCAGCTTAAGCTAGAATGATCAATAGAACGCATAACTAAAAACAAATTCATAGATTTCCACACCAGAAATAATCCAGAAATGTTAGGGAAAGTGAAAAATATCCTGGATCCACACCAGGATGTCATTGGTTCTCGTTCATGTCTCCATTCACCACCAGGTTAGGTGCAAATCAGATCAGTACTGTTTGTGTAATCCAGCCGACAAATCAACAACCGGACACAACAAACTGCTGGTGAAAGCATAATGTCATTGATGGAGGTAATTCAAGAGCCTGGGAGCCAATAATATCCCTGCCTTGCTAAACAGATTGACACGCTGAGAGATAAAGCACAAACAGTGGAAAGGACTCATGAATCCAATAAATAGCCCTGTTGTGACCTCCTGGAAAGAACTGAACTATCATTACTGGAATCGGTTTTGCCGGTGCTTTGTCAATTTTAACGTCGGTGCACAGTAAACAGAGGAAAAGTGAAAAAGGTCAGTCGTGGTTTCAAGTGTCACCGAGCAGAGAATACTGATTATTCTACGATTATGAAACCAAGCTACACTGGGGACTTCATTTTCCTATAGCTTTTCATATAATGCCTCCAAATTAGATGTTTATACCGGAGAATTTTTTAAACTACAAAGTAAATTGTGTAAAAATGTAAAAAACTTCTTTCATTGATGAACCCTTGAAGCTTCCCAGTGTCAGCACGGCCTTATACAGACTGGGCTGGGCACATCCAAACAATTTCTAACATGCACTGGATCCCCCAACAGCAATGGGATGAGTAACTGCAATGTTATGCCACGACTGGGAGACAGCAGCAAGAGTGTTATCATATTGCTGAGGTGCCATTAGCCAGCAGTGACCACACAGTGACTCAGCTTCATCCAGCAGAGCTCAGGCAGACCCCCGGCTCGCTGGAATGTACAGCAAACCCTCATTATGGAAAAGACCCGACAGCAGGAACACACAGTTCACACAGACTGCTGCAGGGATGCATATAGCACAAAGTGAGAGACACACACACACACACACCGAACACACAAGCACAATCAGTCTTTTACAGTTCACTTCCTCCAGAGACGACGCTGCTGTTAAAGCAGTAAAACAAGAATATCATCCTCCAGACATTCTGCAACCGATACTTATTCATCTCTCCCTCTCTCTCTCCCTCTCTCCTTCCTTCTATTCACATTCAAATACATTTCATTTTTAAATTCTTAAGCTTCGCCATCATGAATGTTAGGACATCACTGAATAGCTATATTATAATGGGGAGTTTCAGGTTACATTTGATAACCTCTGGTCCGGCCTGCATGTCAGGTTCAAAATATTTCAAGCACTTCTTCCGGCTGTGTTTGGCTGGTTGCTGGATTTGAGAAAGTTACCCAATACAATTCTGTCGCAACTGTCACTTCTCCTCAAAGCTTTTTCTCCTGATAACCATGATTTCTAAAAGGCTGTCTGATAGGTGTGTGTCTATTCAGTGTATCCACAGCACTGGATAACTCATCATTCCAGGGAATCAAAAAAGAAAGAGCTGCACGTGGGTTTTGTTTTGTTGCCACCGCCTTCTATGATAGACAAGCGTCTCTCCTTTGCTTTTCATTTCCATTTGTTTGACATTATTTATTCACCATGACCAAAAGCCAGAGAATGCTTGACCTTCCTTTTTGTGTTTGCTCGGTTTGACAGCCATCGAGCAAGAAGTTGTGCGGTTGAGTTGGTTATTAAGACAAGCTTAAGACATGTACGGTGATAGAAAGCACAGCAGCATTCAGCGTCTGGCCAATCTGCTCCCACATAAGGGCTCTTCTGTCTTTGTGCTGATCATTTCTGTCGCACAGGTTGGGACACACAGAGCAACACCACAAGCAACATGATTGGTTGCCTGAACAGGACCTACAGCGATGATACAGAGATTTTCAAATAGAAGAACTTGCTGTGGTCACACAAAAAAGGGGGAGTGGTCTGAGAGAGAGAAAGAGCACTGGCTTTGTCAACACTCAGCAAAGAACAAAACAATATCTGTGAAGACTCGCTTCTCCAGGTCATGTTTATCCAAGCTGGGCTGAATCAATGGCAATTGGACTTGCAACCCTGCACCTTGCATTGAAGGCCAGTTGACCTGATCACATGCACAGCTGCACAGTGCAGTGGCTTGGGGGGGTTTATTAGTGCTCCTGAATGTTGTAATGATAGCTGTTAGAGTCCCCTGAGGCCAAGTGTAAGAAACAATACAGTCAAAGAGTCGACGGACGGCATCATATCAGTTTGCTGTCCTCGAAGGACTGTTAATAAAAGACAGGGAGCACTCATGTCCCAATTTTATTTGGACAGGTGAGAATTTAAGTAATTTCCATCATATAACCAGTCTGCGTCAAACGTTTCAAGTCCCATAAAAGTATTTCTTTAAGTTTTACAATCTTGCATGATATTTGGAATAACTCAGGAGAAATAGCTCAGTTTCTTCCCAAATGGTCTCAGAGACAAGCAGACCGACTCACTAGAAGAACCAAATATAGACACATATTTGCACGGCAGTTGGTGCTGCACTGGCAACCTCTGTGTAGCAAAAATCTGTTCCTGCAAACGAGTGCTTGCTGAGAAACACAGAAGTACCAAGAAAGTTACCTTAGGGGAGGATTCAAATCTCCAACAGGCAGACAACACACAATATCCAATCAGGTGCAGATATTCAAACACAAAGAAACACGACTACATGGATGTCACAGTAAATGAGGACTTGACACTCCACATACATCAGGGGAGGAAAACTCTGAATGTAAACAATAAGGCCGTGCTCTGACGAATGTTCCAGACTCCAGCTGAGTCCTGGAGGTAGAGATGTGGTCGACCACGGGAGAGGCAGTGACGTGAGCTGAGGTGCTCATGAGTCCTATTCGCCACAGGCAGGGAACTATAAACAGCACCAGCAACCCAGCAGCGAATGACCACCCTCCGAGAAGAGAAAAAAGTGATAAACACAAGATGCTGTGTCCTATCGGTGGAACAATTTGACAGGTCAGCAGTTGAAAAGTTCTTTTGGAAAATGTTGTATTAAGCCTGCTGTGCCCTTTGGTGTGTTTTCAAGAGCTCAGTACAAACTAACAAGTCGTTTCAGCTCAAGATGTTTTTCCCAGATACAGATGTGTCTGCTGCGTGTGTGTGTGTGTGTGTGTGTGTGTGTGTGTGTGTGTGTGTGTGTGTGTGTGTGTGTGTGTGTGTGTGTGTGTGTGTGTGTGTGTGTGTGTGTGTGTGTGTGTGTGTGTGTGTGTGTGTGTGTGTGTGTGTGTGTGTGTGTGTGTGTGTGTGTGTATCGGAAAGAGTGAGAGAGCAAGAGAGAGAGAGAAAGAAGTCAGGAGGGGCTGAGTGAATCAATTAGCTGAGAGAAACTCGACCATGAAGACAGATTTTATCATTTTTAAGTTCAGTATCAACCAACATGTGGTGGTCTGTGTTGATATTGTGGTGGAGGCCTCAAACAAACAGTGTTAAAATGTGATTGATGGAGGAGCTGTAGCTGTTCAGAGGAAGTAAGCCTAGTGGACGATCCTCAATATGAAGCCCAGGACACAGGGAAAGAGAATGTGGCCACATGCATCCCAGATATCTTGAGAAGTATTAAGCTGTGGTTGTGCTTGATTGATTGCAGGTTGTGTGTGACAACTGTGACGCCTTTCTCTTTTATCCTTGCACTTGAGACTGTGTGCAGACTCCTCAGGTGTCGCGGCTGTGAAAAAACACAACACCTCCGGAAATAGGCAAAGAGGATTGAAACACAAACAGAACAGCTGTGGCAGCGGCTTGTTGCTGTTTGTTTGGACTGAGGAGCAGAATCTGAGGGTGACACACATGCACTGTACCTCCATGACCCCTGCTACACAGGATAGAGGAGGACGTCACTGGACAACTGTCTAAATAAAGGTGGCATCAAACAACCGGGGCAACCAGAGCGAAGTGGACATGGAGGCAGAGAGAGACGGCTGACTCAGGAGGTCATGGGGACGCTGCCCAAAGCACAACAACAACAGATGAGGGCAGTTGTTCTGTTGTGGCTGGTAGAGGCCGGAGAGGACCAGTCTTTCACTGGCACGAATAGAAGCCAAGAACCATTTCTAATAAACCAGCAGGGGTCCAACAGCATCCACATGAATATGACTTATTAGAAGAAAGTATTGTGGAAGTGCTGGAGTCACGTGGTCAGTTTTGAGTGGACAACCTGAGGCACAGCTTGGAGAACAGACACTACCTGTGAGGAGGACATTCATGTTTTGACGGCCTGCAATTCAGAAACTGCGACAACCAGTGTACAACGAAAGAGACTCAAGTTATCCCTCACGTGTGTCTCTGAGGTTTCCTCCCGTTCATAGGGTTATTTCTGGTAGTTTGTCCTTCCTCCTGTTGAGGGTTAAGGACAGAGGATGTGCACTACACAAATAAAGCCTGATTGATTGACTTGTGAGAAGGTTGCTGATATGGGGACAATGTGACACACTATTTGTGCCGAGTGTTGCTTGTCAGTGTGATGATAATATCCTCCTCTCACAGCCTCAGCAGTTCGTCAGCACAGGCTAAATGATCAAGACAGCATTCATCTCTACATGTGTTGTTACAGCCCGACAGCATTTTCCCTTCAGCCCAGTGAGTTAGGAATAAGAACACCGCAGAAGGACACACTAGAAGCCTTTTCCACATCATATTAACTGGATTTCTCTCTTATTATACTAATCAATATGGAATTTAGCAATCTGTGGGACTGCTAGCTACCATGAGAGCTAAGCTACTTAAAGTGTGACAGGGCATTTCAATGCTATAATGAACTCACTGCCCTCTGTGATGCTGTATACAGTCCTCCCACAAGTTATGCATAAAAGCTAATATATAAGTGAAATCTTAAAACAATTATCAGCAATGTTCTGTGCTGCCATGCAAGATAAAATAAAGAGTCTTGCATGTTGACATTTTTTGTATGCTGCAGTCTTGGCCAGGCTTCCCTTGGAAAAGAGGTCATTGGATCTCAACGGGACCGACCTGGTTAAATAAAGACAAATAAAAATAAATAAATGAAACACTGGTCTTTCATCTGCCGCGTGGCACATTTCAAAGGGATGATGCTGTATTGTATGGTCCACTGTGTTGGCCCTGACACAGCACACTTCCCCGGCACTCACGTCAGACCATGACGGAGCACATTAGCAGTACAATCCACTCCATAGCTTCCTTCCTGCTGATTCAGCAGAACAAATGGCCAAGCTGATAACATGATGCTGGTGTTTGTGCTCCACTCGGCTGACGTGGAGGCGAGATGATCAAAAGAAAACTGACTGGATGAGAAACTCCTCAGAATGTGACTCCACAGAGTTTAATCTCTGGATTATACCAATTCTTATGGGGGTGGTTGTCTTATATAAGAGCCAAGTGGTTCCCAGGCTGGGATCAATCCAGCTCAATCCAGATCAATGGAACTTTTAATAGATATAAAATCTGAAACACATATAAATCCTCCTGGTTGCTTGAGCCTGTATGTGTTGTTAAGACTGACAATTGAACCCCATTATTTCAAAAGCAATACATTCCTTTCGACTTAATAACTTGGATGATAATTCTGCTTTTAAGTGAGCATCGATGAATTAGAAAACAGCTGCTGATGTGACAGAACTGTGATAACCTCAGGATTTATAATTTGGCATCTGATAAAGATCTCAAATGCAAGGATCCTATAACCAGATAGCTTGCATGTACCATAATTCATTGCCTCACTGACCAGTCTGTGACCTGCCTTCATCAGAATAGACATATTTGCCAGGAGCAGATGACAGAGGACTAGTGACTACTGAAAGTCAAGCCAGCTGCTCGGGGAGGGGACAAGCGAGAGTCACTTTCCACCGGGGCAGGACTGACTGGATGCTGCACCACTCGTGATGTCATCCAGTTGCTTAAGGAGAGGCTGCGGTTATCTGCCATAGAGCAGCGTGTCTGGTTACAACAGCAGAGGAGAGGAAGCTGCAGTGACAACATCAAAGTCTCGGGGCTCACTGACAGGTTGCTGAAACACAGCAGGCATGGAATGAGAGGGAGGCCTGGTGGGGCAACTGGGATGAAGCAATAACCACAAAGCTAGCACCATTAAGAGCAATGCTAAGTAGCCATCGAAGGAATCTCTTATAGGCTTATATTCAAGTCCAACAGGTTTCATTTTAAGATATTTGTTGTCTGTCTGTCTGTCTGTCTAACTCCCTGTAAGGGGATTAACAATGTAGACAGAATGACATTGCAGTCAGACGGTGGAAGAGCTGAGGGGTGAGAGAGTTCCAATGAGAACCAAGTGATGGAGAGAGGGAGCATGTGTATTTTCAGTCTGTCTGGATATGTCCACCTAACAAATTGCAGGAGTTATAAGATAAAACGCCTTTGCACACAGAGAGGTGCGTTAACGTTTCAATATTTCTGCAAAGTAGAGGTCATCTGATAAGAAGGGAAATGCACAATCAGGGCCAGTGTTCTGACTGGAATAAAACACAAACTCTCTCTCTCTCTGCTCAGCTGATTAACCCCTGCAGGTTTTCTTTGAGTCTGGCACATAGCGACACACAAAAACACACATAAACAACACAGTTCTATTAACCTCACGTTAGACATTCATCGGCCTGGGACTCTACCATCATGAATATGAGCATTAAACTGTGGTTTCTTCTCACTTCAGGACATTTTTCAGGGAAGGAAAGTCCTGCCTGTGATTATCCACATCCTTCTGCTTATACCCATAATCTTGCTGTTTGGCTCAGAAACAGAAACAAACTAACGTCTGTGTCATTTGTGTACTTTCAAACAATCATTCACTTCATGTGGATTTGATTGCTTTAATTCTGAATGATATGAGAACAGACCTAAGTCTCATAGTGTCCTGGATATTTTATTATTATAATTTGGAGTTTTGTCAGCAGGACAAATTAGTTCCACGTTATAATTAGTCAGTCACTCTGATTTCACGGAGCTATATCCAGGCCCAATGTGCATTAACTTTTATAATCACTTCTTTGATGTAGTGAGTTTAATTCACTCAACTTTGTATTACACAATATTACTTTGACAAAGCATAACTTTCCTCTGTCTGCTGAGTTTGCTGCTCTTCCAAAATCAGCTTTAATTCCAAATGAATTAACTCTCTCTTTTTTATAGTTTATTTTAAAGGATCAAAACAAGTGACTCTTCTCTTCTGATTTTAACACCAGATTAAAACAGAAAGGTTTAGTCTGAAGATATACAAAAACTTCTCATATACGTATAAATATTTGTATACGTGTACAGCAGCTCCCGATGTCATCTCCTCATACACTGCTTCCTGTTCTGCCCCAGTGAAGCAGTGATCACAGTTACTGGCCCCTGCCTCATCTCTCATGGTGCTGTGATGAAAGGGGCCAACTGGCAGCGACAGACGAACCACCCTCCACAGTCTCAGTGGTCTGTGTCCTCTCTCCATCTGCCAGACAGCCAAGCTCATTAACTACCAACCCACTGCTGCTGAATTCAATTTACCTCCAGAGGATTTAAGGAGACCGGCATCTCGCTCAGCCTCACCCAAGATGTGGACTTACTGACAAATTAGAAAATGACATGCGAACAGATGACATGCATCAAACGACAGGCAGAGACCTGATCAAATGTGCACTGAGTCATTCAGGGAAACACATGAGTGAGGAAAAAGGGAAAAAGCCTCGAGTTGAGCAGATTAAATAAGAGCAGATTACAGGGTCAGTGCTGCAAAGTGTCCCATCACTAGACAGAGTTTATCTGACAGCGATGGGAGGTCACCAGAACCAGGGGATTAACTGTTGCTGTTTGGTGACAATGCAGTTTGCAGTGGTGTTACACACAAATGACTCCTCTTCTACAGAATGCTGTCACTTAATACACTAAAAGAGATTTGAGCTAATGAGGTTTGAACTATTTGGGGGAATTCTGCTCAGAGAATTGAGACATAGCCGCGTCCTTCAAATTTTGTGCAGCAAAATTCTAGTACTTGTAATGTAATGATGATTTAGTTTGTTGTGTTTTAATGAACACAACTTTCAATGAGGCTCATTACCAACCCTTTTAATATTTGTCCTGTTAGGCTACAGCAGAGTGTTGTGTGTTCAAGCTTTTTGTCTAAGCTCTGGACAAATCTCTGCGCCGCTCTGCAAGGGTTCACAAAGTCAACAAGGTTTAGGATTAACATTTAACCTGGGGCCTGGCCAAGGATCCAAAGTTCCCCTTCAGGCTGCAGGATCCACGGGGGGGGGGGGGGGGACCACGAGCTTTATCTTGTGTACAAGCATGGTCGATGCAAATGAGCTGACGCTGTAACTGATAATGTGTGATAAGTGTCGCATATAAGATATTATCCAACTCTGCCAAACCATCAGTGGAGCCCAGTTTACAGTGAATCACAGTAGGTGGGTTTTGTATACACAAGTGTCAGTATGTTTGTGTGTAGTACACACAACCTCGGCTGCTCAAGGTTGATTAGCACAAAGATAACTTGGGTCAAAGGTCACAGAGGCGGCTATATTGTTTTGCCAGCAGAGTCCCCTTCGGTTCCAACTAGTCTCTGGTCGGTGCGTGCAGAAGATCATAAATCATCATAAAATCATTCCAGCGTTTGTGTTGTTGGCCACATGAAGAGTGTGACCTGTGAAGTGCAGCAAGAAAATCACATGCGTTGTTGCTGGAAAATCTAATTTCCAGGACCTTTTCCAGAAAGCACGTCTGAAAACAGCTTTATAGCCACATTTCTCCTGCGGCTCACAAATGCAAGCACTTTAAATGTTGCCACAGGGAAATGGCTCTCTTGCCCTAACAGGCCACATTATTTGCTGAACAATATCATGTGGAGACATTCGATTCCACTGCAGGGCAACAGAAACAGCCTTTTAGGAACACGGCTTCAAAGCGGTGTCACTCAGCTGCCTCGTAGTCGGGGCTCGTTACATCTTCTCGTCTGTCCCGTCCTCCATGACGTCAGCTGGTCAGTCCTCCCACACACACACACACACACACACACACACACACACACACACACACACACACACACACACACACACACACACACACACACACACACACACACACACACACACACACACACACACACACACACACACACACACACACACACACACACACACACACACACACACACACACACACACACACACACACACACACCATCCACATCCTGACACAAACAAAGGGCTACGACTTGTCTCTCTTTGCTTTGCTGATGTTTGCCACCACAAGCCACTTACTGCAGTGTGCCACAGTGGTTTAGTTTCAAAAGCCAGAGAGTGGGTCACATGTCCGGCTGCAGCCAATGGCA
Source organism: Platichthys flesus (assembly GCF_949316205.1). NCBI lineage: Eukaryota > Metazoa > Chordata > Actinopteri > Pleuronectiformes > Pleuronectidae > Platichthys > Platichthys flesus. The sequence continues at coordinate 2,824,464 of NC_084957.1, forward strand.
GCATCCAAAACACATCACATCGAATCATCACATCTTAGGATAAACTGTTGTTTCTACCAAAAGAGGAAAAACTATTGTTTTCAGTTATATTGTTTGTCAGAGAAAAGCAGGAAGTGCTCATCTGATGGGCTGGAATCAAGACAATTAGTATTGTTTCAGCGTTATGGTTTGAAAAATGAATGAAACAATTATTCTATCATACAATAGTAATAAAATATCTTTAAATAGACCAATTAATCGGTTTATTGCCAAAACCAGTTCAGGTCTGATCACATGAAACTCAGTGCTACAATTAAAAAACAGTAAATGGATCCTGATGAAGACGTCCTTGTTGTGAGTCCCACACTTTTAATATTAGTATTTCTAAAAACTTGTGGTCATATGGGTTATTGAGTGTACACTGAATACTACATCAGTACTGACACTGTAAATGCCTCCCCTGTGGTGAGCTGAGGCCACTCGGCACAGACATGGCTGAACAACATCAGAGGTGGCACCGGGTTGTCTGAGCCATCACGTCAATGCTCCGGTGCTGCCAGCCTGAATCGATTCAGATAGTAAACCAGCTCCCTGGCTCGGCTCTGCACAGGGAGAGGTAGAGAGGGAGACGCTGGGGGGGGGGGGGGGGGGTGAAGTGATGGATGGGCTGGGCTCCTGGAAACATGGAGGCGGGAACAAAGAGGGACGAGATGTAAATTTGTTTGTTTAGGGCTCATTCGTGGCCCGGCAGCATTGTGAGTTAAACCTGGCACTAAATCTGTCAACACTGATTCCTACTGCACAGGAATGTCTGAGGGGACATGTCCATCACATAAACAGCCCGTTTCCAGACATGACCTCTGGAGGATGTCCGGAGAGCTGGGTCCAGACTCTCTCCAGAGGTTGTCTTTCACACATGAACAACGCACCAGGAGATTCTCAAATAAAAAGGGTGATTGACTCCTTTACCAAATCAGCTTATAATGTTTCAGAGGCGGAGCCGAGAAAACACTGCGCCTGCTGCAGAGTAATTTAACCAGGAAGTGAAAGACGATTGAATCCATTCCCATTGCAGACGAAAGCCAGATGTAAGTGGGTGTTAGTGGTTTTTTTGACCAGTGGAAAAGGTGGTTTAATAGATGCTCCCTTTTTAGTTTAACAGGCCTAATTCCTTTATTTGCATGACTAGCATTCCAGGCTGTGTGATGGGAATACTTTGTTGAATCTACCATCTCTGCACGGTGAGTTTAAGTGTAAGTTAGAGTCGTGCTTCCTGTGTAAGGCTCAGATAACAGCATCAAAACAGGATGAAATGTAACTGATACAAACAAAGACACATGTGACCCAGGGGTGTGTTAATTGGATCGCACAAGGGCTCATGGGAAACCGCACCAGTGTGAATCCTGAGGTGGGTGTGGCCTCTGTATGGCATGGCACCCAGGTCAGGCAGGACTGTGCATACAGGATGAGCAGGAACACAAAAACACAACTTTCTGTTGAGACTGAAACTGTGTGCGAGTCCCTCAGAGAGAGTTCAGTTTGTTTTTGGTAAACACACCGCACCTCGATCGCTGTCGCGTCCTCAGCAGCCCCACGCCTCCGTAATGAGCCGATCATTAGACACATGAGTTGATTGAGCAGCTGAAACCGCACGCTGGGGTGGTGGCTGCTAGCGTGACACACCCCTAGATGGACAGGACTCACAGAAGGAGATCACTGATAGAAAAAACGACAACTGTCACATCCACCGGGCACATGACTCATTCCATCTGAAATTGTATGAAGATGAATCATTAAACTGCTCCATTTAGAAAACAATCAAAATAGCCCTGCGGTGCAATGATCCACAGGTTCTGCTCCTTTCAAGACACCACTGGTCCTAACACAAGACAACTGGGATCCATCTTCAATCAATATGGGTATTATTGAAGAATCCAAGACATTAAGAAGTGGTTATCGTTGGACAATTCTGTTTTCAAGTCCCGATAGACATCAATAATTAAAGTTGTGCCCGTGCTCCCACTGCACATGAACCGGAGGAATCAGCTGATCAGTCTTGGTTGAGTTTCACCTCTGATCCAAGAGGCTGCTTCAGTTCTAACTGGACTCCTGCTGGGAGTTCCAGGTTCTTAACTTGTAGGGTCATTAGGAGTTAAGCACCTGGCAGCTAGAACTGAAGAATCCTCCTGGATGAGAGTGAAACGTTAGTATCGGTTGCTTTGCGAGTGAAACCTGCTCTCGCTAACTTCTCTCCGATTACAAACCCTGGCTTTAATTACCTGTTCGAATTCAGTTTGGAATCCTGCCATTCAAAGGATAACATTTGACAGTGTCATCTTTGATATTAGATTACACCATGAGAGCGTGAGATTTCCTTAGACTACGGGAAAACACAGAGATTTGTACTGTACTGTTTAAGTAATTATTTGAACTGAAACTTTCAGAAGCGTTAAGACAACGTGCAAACTGCCCCTCTCTCTCCTCTCTCTAGTTGTGACTCTTCTTGTAGTAACCATGGAAGGCCCGTCTGTTATGTTCAGACAAACAGCTGAGAGACACTGTGCTAATGTCACCGTGCACAATTTCATTTCGTTCCGGAGAAATGCTAAAATCTGCTTTGCAAACTGAGAAGTATTGTTTACTTAAGATGCATAACCCGTTCCAGTTCTGGATATAAGAGCACAGTGAAGGATTGTGTTCTTCAGCTACACAAAGGCAGCTCGACACTCTTATGTTTGTTATCTCAACACAAGAAGTGTGTGGCAAAGGAAAACACACACTGTTGTACTGGACGCACACTGAAGCGAAGGTGAGGAGAGGTTGACAGACCGTAAAGTTCCTTCTTCAAACAGTCCCCCCCCCCCCCCCCCATTAAAACAAATATCCATTTATGGCAAATGAATCCATCACCCCCTCTCCCTCTCTTCCCCTCTCCCTCTCTCTCTCCCTCTCTCTCGCTCTCTCCCCCTCTCCCTCTCTCTCAAACTACATAGTTTCCACATTAGTTACCCAGTGATCGGATTGGCTTGTACTGAGTATAATGCCTCTTATTGGTTAATTAACACCACAAAATAGTGCCATTAAAAAAAATTGAGATGTTTTCTAGTAGGCAACGAAAAGAGGACAACAGTTATACCAGGTTTTAAAGGGTGAAAGACTACAAGCCAAGACAATACAGAACAAACCATGTATCCCCAGTGCTTGCAGCAGGAGTATGTATATGTTGCATAGAGTATAGGCTTCAATAACTATATGAGGCAGAATTAAAACATAATTACTAAGTACGGAGGTTTGTCTAATTACTCTTTTATTGTAAACCACATATCTGCCAGCTCCGGCCACCCAGTTCCCCCCCTCATCTGAGCCCTAACCAGGCCAGATCCAATTAAACCTCTCGCCTGCTTTCAAACTCTCCCTGGCCTCTCATCACCAGCTCTCTCCGGCATGAGCCAGACTTCTGAGGGCAAAAACACAGGCGTGCAACAAACGTGGTCATTTGCAGAATGCAGAAAGCGCAATCCAGGCAAAACTTAGCACCACAGAAGTGCAGAGACAGTAAGAGAAGCTAAAACCTTTCCTCATCATGGCTATACCGGGGGCTTATAGGGAGCTGGGCTGGGTTTGTTCAGGCAGAAGCAAATCCCGACATGAAATCCCGGCTCTGTTCAACAATGTGTTCTTACAGTTATGGCAGAGAAAGCAACTTGTGGCTGGATAGTGAGAGAAGTGCTAATGGTATCACGATCTGGGGTCAGATAACCCTCCACACTGAACTCTGTAATAAAGCACAATCAGAAGAGAAGAATGTGATCCACACTGGAGCCAAACAATGATGTTATGTGCCTCTGCCTGTCGGGAGAGAACTGTTCTTTACTCCACAGCAAACAGAAGAACTGAAAATCCCACCTAAACAAACGAGAACAGGCCCTTTATACGTCTGCACAATGAGACGGAAGCGCTGTTTAAACACAAAACTGTGCGACAACTTGTGCTGCAGCAGAGCAGGTGCTGGATTCTCCTGCACTAGTATATCATCTTTATGTGTGGAGACAAACTGGTAATGTTCATTCCCATTTGAACCAGTGAAAACAGACCTTGTGTAATGAGCCTTTCTAATGAGACCTCTTAACCATCAAGGAACTGTGAAGCATTAACAGTTCCTTATAGTATATGCAAGGAAAATCAAAAACACTGCTGCTTAAATTAAAATGAGTCAACGATATGCAGAACATCTCAGTGGGTGGGAAATCACTTGTTAATTAAGGATAAAAGGAGCAGAGATGCCTGGGTGCAGTGCATTTGTAAAGAATAAAGTATAAATATGAAATCATGAAAGGTATCTTAGCAGTGAGAGTGTGAGTGAGGTCACTGTTTACCTTAAAGTGGCTGGAGTTGACCCAGGAGCTGGCGATGCCGTCCACCATCTTGTCCAGGGCCGTCTGATCCTGCTCCATGTCGTGAGATTTCTCCTTGTCCAAGATGTAATCTAAGATCTCCTGTCCCACCTGCAGCCGTCGGCCCACATCCTTCTGCAGGACCAGGGCCAGGCAGTGCTCCATGCTGGGCTCCGTCATCCTGGCCTCGGATTAAATAACTCCTGCGGCTTCCTCAGTCCGCCGCGCTGAATGAAAGAATGACCGACTGGCTGGCGAGTAACAACCCTCCACTGTTTAGAGCAGTGGGAATGACAGCTAAACTAAAGAAGCCCCAGTTGGTGGGAATGTGCCTGGCTCACTGGCAAAGGGAGAAGGAAAGGAAGGGCCAAGTGTACACAGTCTGTTTGTATTTTTCTTTACACCCGAGGACAGGGCTTCTTTTGGTGCCAAGTGCTAGCTCGCTAGCAGGCTAGTGGCCGTGCCCTAGGGATGGATGGAGCAGGGCTTTGGGAATGGCAGTAATGCAGCATGTGTGTGTCTGCACGGCAGCTGGGGAAAGTTTACTACGCCCTCCCACTTGGGTTTGTTTTTTCCCCCCTTCTTCTTCTCTGAAAGGAGTCTGAGCCAAACCGCTTCAGCAGGGGCAGAGGAGGTGGTTTAGGCGAGCAGAACGCAAGGCAGCAAATGGAGATGGATGAAACAGAGCAGCTCAGAGATCCATTTCTTGCCGTGGTGTTTGGCCTGGAGAGCCCTAGAGGAGCAGAAAGACAAAAACAGGACAGAGTCAATTCACTATCACTGACTCACTATATTCACATCTTTTGCAAATTAGAGACCTCACCAGTGATCAGGCTTATATAAATAGACATATGCTTTAAAATGTACTACTTTAATTCCGAAGTACAGAGAGAGTGGATATATATGACATAATTAGCCTGATAAAACAGATATCTATCCATTTTCAATATGGTTCATCTGCAGATTATTTTTAAACAATAAAAAGCAGGGTCATCAAATAGCTGGTTCAGTCAAATCAATAATTCAAAACATAGAGAGTACGACATAAAGCAGAGGATCAATAGGTCATCTTATTCGGGAAGCTGCCATCAGATCCTGTTTGGCATTTGAGCTTCAATGGCCGGCACACAGACAGAGCCCCTGACCTCCAGCCCGTCCAACACCATTGTGAGGAAACCAGAAAGCTGACCGTGAACCGGGCCTTGTTGCCCAACATTCATTGTAAACCTCACTAATGCTCTTACAGCTGAACGGGGGGGGCTGAGTGGAGGTTGCTGCAGCTGCAGATCAATCACATCAGGGTTTGGAAACTAGATGAGCAACAACCACACACATGGGTGTAACGTGTGTAAAGTAAATCACCAGAACTCCCCAAGTGCTGGTTTCACTTAGGTTAGTGCAGCAGATCAGCGGTGAGGGATTTTATAAAAGAGAGAGAGAGAGAGAGAGAGAGAGAGAGAGAGAGAGAGAGAGAGAGAGAGAGAGAGAGAGAGATGACATGACAGTTGATAATCCAGAATCTGAATGACCCCCACCCCCCACAGTCCACCACCACCCCCCCCCCCCCCCCCCCCCCCCCCCCCCCAACCGACATCCCATCATGTCATGGAAACACTGGGGCTGAGGGGTTGAGCTCCAGGATCAACTCCAAATGAAAACGACCCGAGTGCGTCACTGCAGTTTGTTTATTAGCTCCAGTTCCAGTCTGCCCAGTCACTCGCTGGTTAGGGCTCCATCCCCTTCCAACGTCCCCCTATCTGCTCTGTGTACAAGATGCTCTTATAGAGAGGAATGATTAAACAACCTCCATCTGAAGAGGAGGCCTTTGTTGTGAAGAATCTAGCCTGCATGTCTTCACAGGGCTGGATATGGACCAGATTCTACACACTGTGACCTCAGTGGGGCCGTGCTGTGTCACACACTTTCTCCTTACAAATGAAATCAGGTCCAAACTATAATTGATTTACCATTTTTCACTGATGAACCACTGTAATAGAAGGTAGACTGATATAAGGGTTAACTATTAAACACATACAAAACAGATAAGCAGCGCTACGCATGTGACGAAAAGGATTTACGACTGAAGTTCATGGATACAACAGATTGTGGGTTATAGGTTAACGCGTGTGTGTAGGTATCGCACAGGGTGTGTGTAGAATTTAGTGACATCTAGTGGTGAAGTGATATGTTGCAGCTGAATTACCCTTAACCTCACCCTCCCCTTCAACATGAAAGAGAAACTGTGGCAGCCTTCAGGTGTCATAAATACTCAAGGGTTTAGTTTGTCCAGTCTGGGCTACTGTAAAACAAACATGGCTGCCTCCGTAGAGAGGAGCCGCTCCTGATGAAAATAAAAACTATGTAAATATAAAGTATTTAAATATAAAGAAGCCCATTCTCGAGTAAAAGAAAAACAACAATTAGCACAATTTCGAGGAAACACACCCGTGAAAACATCACTAGGATTGTTTTATAATAAGTGTCTGCACATAGATTCCCCTTCACCTGAATCTTACACACTGACCCTTTAAGTGTGTGTTACTGTACTTTGTGTTTGTCCATGTATTGTACAGGTTTAGTGTGATCATGTGTGTGTGTGATCTATTTAATCAATAAGATAACATATGTGTAGCCATGAGCATCGTTCACACACACACCTTTTAGTGCAGTGTTAGCTCAGCTAGCTGCTCTGACCATCACTGCTAATGGGAGACAATGGCTCCACCTGATTTTCGTTCCACCTCGTCTCTCCTCCGTGTCCTCCTCCAGGTTCCGGACCGACTAACCGGGCCGTGCCGTGCCGGACCCAGACTAGGTGTGTGTGTGTGGGGGGGGGGGGGGGGGGGGGATCAAAGCTAAAGCTAGCCCCCCGAGCGCAGCCCTACCTTCCTTTCAATGAGTCCGTCAGTCCACAGACAGACATACGGACAGACAGACAGGCGGCACAAAGACAGACAGGCACCGGGGGGACGAGCCTCATCCCTCGTGGCTCCACTCACCATACCCTGCTGGACCGAGGCCGCTGCTCCGGACTCTCAGCTCCTGTTCTGCGGCGGTAGACGTGACAGTGTGCGGCCTCGGAGCTCCGGTGTCTTTCTCTCACTCTCTCCGCCCGGAATGCTGCCTGCCTGCCTGCGGGACAAGAATGGATCGCAGGGCGCATGCGCACTGGATCCGGGGATGATGTTGGCACTTGGAGAGCTGGCGAATGGCAACGCAACAGACAGAAAGCAGCGTGTAGCTCGACGTGTGGCGACGCCTGCTGGACACATGGAGTCGGTGTCTGTGCTCACTGCTGCAGCACAGACTCACAACAGGCTGGAGACCCACTCAGGATCTGGGTGAAGGTGTGTAACATGACAGGGAGGGGACCTGATGACCTCATGGCTCTTTCTGAGGAAACTTAAAGGGTCAGTGTCTAGAGTGTAGTGACATCTAGTGGTGAAGTGTCACGATGCAGCTGAATAACACCCCACCTCACCCTCCTCCTCCAAATATGACAGAGAACCTGTGGTAACTTCAACTGTAATAAAAAATCAAAAGATGTTTAGTTTGTCCAGTCCAGGCTACTGTAAAGAACATGGCAGCCTCCATGGAAAGGATCAGCTCCTGATGTAAATATAAAGAATTCCATTCTAGGGAAAAGAAAAGAACAATTTGTATAATTTAGACGGATTATTTTATATTTAATTTCTGCAATTTCTGCACATAGATCCCTTTCACCTGACTGCCAACAATTGCATTTTATTTTGTGTTCTTCCACTCTGTAATGGTTTACAGTGATTATTGTTAGTTCTAAAACACATTGCTTTACCATGAATTTAAATTACCTGGAAGCAGTTTTCAGGTTTCCTTTCGAGTTCCATCCCCCATCACAGAATCTATTCAATGTTAATATTTTTGTTTTTCAGGAGCCATTTAAAGAGAATAATACCCCTCATCTCTTTACTCCCACCAAGGAGGTTGTTTCCATGCTTTTAGTAGGATTAATGGATTTTAGTGAAACTTGGTGCATTTGTGTGGATCAAGAAAAAGCCCATTACCCTTTGGAGAACTTTCTTGATGCTTGAACATGGGGTGATGGTGCATCAGCCTCGGTGGACACACGCTCTCCAAGCTCCATTCCAAAGTGTGAATTGTTATGGAAGTGACAAAATAAAAATGTTCTTGCCCACATAGAACAGATCGTACGCACAGAGAGCAGCAAGGTCTTTATTCTTTGAAGTGACATTACAGATTTTTATTTTGCATCATCATTCCTGACACAGCATTAAGTGCACTAGCCTTTTTTTAAGTTACAATATCAATGGCTCACTCAGTCTGTACTTTAGTTAAAACATGAGTTATGTTCATGATTTGCCCATTTTACTGTCCATGATCATATACCTATAAAAAGGAAGGATTAATTGTATATTTTAAAAAGTTGCAAAAGCTGCAATATCGTTCAGTTTGTTGTGAAGAAAATACTTTATTTCATTACCTTGTCTGAAGGTAATTACATACAAACACTGTGTGCAGTGAATGGAACTTTAACCTGTCACTCCAGCTAAAGCACAGACGTTACCAAGAATATTAAAGACTCTCTATTCTAGAAGTTTCCCAACGACAGAGCCAGCATGTACAACAACAGGATCCGAACTCAAGCAGCCATCACTCATTTGACTAATTGGACCTTTTCTTTCATTTTGCTGCCAGTGTGTAGAGTAGTTTCCTCTTCAGTCACATAAACACACATATCCAGAACTTAAGATAACTATTCTTTTACATTATTTATTATTAAACACCATAGAATTCGTGTACAAGTGTGGTTACAAAGCAAAACAATGTTCAAACAGTCAAACTCTAAGACTGACAAAGAAAACAGCCTTTATCCGACCAGTCCATTTACAGCCGCTTCCCTCACCTTAGGCTCTTGATGATTTTGTGACGCTCACAATCTACTCACAATTACAGTGGACTCTTTCAGGAGAGATTCTTTCTAGACTGTAGAAAGACACACTGATTTGTGAACACAGTTCAAAGTTGCCCCGTCACTCTCAAAGATAATTATCTTTGATGTGCGCCATCTCCGCTCAAGTCCACAACAAACAGGGGAGAACATTCACTTCTTCTCCGTGACCTCTTCAGAGGGTCCATCGCTCTCTGAGTCATTGTCTTCATCGCCGTCTTTATCTGCCGCCTCCTCCTCCTCCTCTTCCTCTGAGGAGCTCTCTTCATCTTTTACTGCAAGTGGAATCTTGAAGACAATCTCGTCATCCACGTCGTCATCGTTGACGACCATGGACTTCCTCCTCTCCAGGAGTGAGGGGGTGCAGAGTGGTGTGATGTCCTGGAGGGGCAGAGAGAGGCTCATTAGTCACACATGATGGTGCTGATACGATTGGTCAGGTTTTTAGTTTTAACTGGAATGTAGGTACATACGTTTATCACACGGCCATAACGAGACACACGCAATAGGTTTTATGATCCACGGTATTTTAGGCACAGTTATCTGACCCCAGACAACTGATATGAATGAGGCCATTTTCACTCTGTGCCAAAGCCAAACATAATATCATCAATGTTGTTCTTACACTACACGTAGATGCGTTCATGGAGTCAGAGAGCTTTTTCTTCAGAGGCACCTGGGCAGCCTGGAAATGCAAAAGGAACAAAAGGTTAACTTGATGCAAACAGCCTGAATCCTGGTAGAGCTCCTCTGGTAGGTTGTATAGAATACCACCCCCCCCCCCCCCCCCCCCCCCCCCCCCCCCCCCCCCTTTTCTGATTGGTCAACTCATGGTTCACCTGATGTTTCCAAGTGAAATGTTTTATCTTAATCCCCTCAGGTCAAAGTTCTAAGCCGCTGATCAAATGTTATTAGTATTTAAGGATTTGTTCGAGATAATTTCAAAGGAGCAAGTTGCCATTCAGAGTTAACATTTAACAACTTACGAATCCTGGGAAGTCGTATTCGATGCCGTGTGCTGCAAGCCTCTTGCGGAGCTTCGTTTCTTTGCGCAGGAGTTTGTCTTTCATTTTCTCGAGCTCCTCGGCCGTGCGGCCCTGGTTGTAGCGTTGAACAGCCGGTTTTGAGGCTTTTTAAAAAGCCTCTCAGAGCCGACAAACAGCTTCTCGTGCACTTTCTCCGGTGGCAGCACATGACCTGAGAAAGAGGGAGAAGCAAAGAGTCGATCAATTTTAAACTGAATCCACTGGAAATAGTTCCCACGTCTCCAGGAGGCTACCGGGACGGATCCCTGCCTGAGCTCTGTAGTGAAATAGTTCCTCTCTATTATACACTTTATATACTCTCTATGTGGCTCGAGCAGCAATTTATGTTAGCCTGCAGTTAGCTTGTAGCTACATCAAACTTGTGTGAAGAACAGCAGAAATGATGCTCATCAGTAACAGACATGCACACGATCAATACTCACATTTGATGAGTCTCTCTCCCATGAGGTAGTTGTTCATGGTCTCGGCCACAATCTTTGCTACTTCATCACAGTCGTACTCTACAAACGCGTAGCCTTTACTTCCCCCTGTCTGCATGTACAAGATGTGAGACGAGGTTAGGCAGGAGACAGGTGAATATAATATATATAATATGTCTAGAGATCAATAACCCCCTAACTTAACGATTAATCTTTGATTTTATGTATTGATTAGGTTGCATATCATTTTGCTTTTCTTATTGCTTCTGTTGGGATATTTGTTTAATCACCATGCAAATGAGCAAGCAGGTGATAAGGTTTGTATACCAAAATACTGTGGGCTCTGTAATCTGACCTCAGGTCACTGTTTCACCTGAGGCCATTTTCAGTCTGAGCCAAACCTCTGATGAAGGAGGAGTAAAACATCAGCAGGATAATCATCTTATTAGCCAGACAACAGGTAGAATATGTTTGTGAGCTTTGTTATCACCTCCTCAAAGTTACCTTTTTGCTCCTGGACAGCCGCAGCCTCAACACCTTCCCGAACTGTTCAAAGTAAGATTTGATCTGAGGCTCGTACAGGCCCAGCGGCAGGTGGCCCACGTAGACCACTCCTGGGGTCAAACGACTCCCCTGAGGAGAAAGAAATAATGACAGTGAAACACGGGCAGGAAAGACAAGCAGGATCTGTAGGGAAGTAAGATCCTAAAACGTGTGCAGCAGGAGGTTGGAGATGTTGTAGCAGTGCACTGATCTCTACTGTGGTCTGCTGGGCGAGCAGGAAACACATATGATAAATTAACTGAAGACTGGCTCTGTAATTAGCTGCAGGCAGGGACATGTTTGAAGTTGTGGTGGCGAGGAGGACACTAAACACACAGTCCTCTCCACAGTGGAACATATTTTCAGTCTGTAAGATTAAGGTGAAAGGGATCTATTAGCAGAAATTGAATATAAACAAATCCTGGTGAAGTTTTCACTTGTGTGTTTCATCTAAATTACGTGAATTGTAGTTTTCTTTACCTGAGAATGAGACCTTTATACCAACATCTGGAGCGGCTCCTCCATAGTTTGGCCCAAACTACACCCTTTGAGTTTTTATGACAACTGAAGCTACCACATGTTCTATGTCTTGTTCAGAAGGGGAGGGTGAGGGGTGCTCAGCTGCAACATGACACCTCACCACTAGATGTCACTAAACTCTACACACTGATCCTTTAAAATTGGGCCGTTAGACATCAGTCAAAGACAAATATTATTTTAACTAAAATGAAACAATAACTTCTGTGTTCCTGCACCTGATTCTACTAGATTATGCTAGATTATATACCCTGAATTAATTATCATTTTATACCAATAAGCAAAATAATGATTATTATTAACAACACTTCCTTTTATTTAACATTTACATTTTTACCCTAAGATTATAGATGTGATATTAGTACTACAGTAGTATTAGTATTCTGTCCGTTGTTCCACGATCATTAGTTTAGTTCTAACCTGTGTATCTGTGTCGCATTGATTTACACATATACTCAATAAAGCACATATACATGGTACTGACCAGCGAGGACAGTGTGTATCAGAGCTGCTCGTCAGCGGGTTCGGCTTCAAACACGTCAACACACGTGTGAAAATAAGCGAGTCGCCATTTTATGTAGCATCTGGTCTACCGCTGGACTCGTGTAGCATCGAGCTAGGCGTGCTGGGCTGCATCGGCTCGTGCAGCGGCCATGATGTTTACCCACGTTTCTGTCACGAGCGTCGTCACCACCTACCTTGGTGGTCTTGTTCTTCTTCTTCACCTCCTGAACCTTCTTCTTGAACTCGGTCTCCTGCTGCGGGTTCAGCGCCAGCAGCTCCTTGGCCGGCTGCGCCGCGTTCTCAGCTTTGGTCTCGGTCATGTCTGCGGACAACGCGCATCGGCTACGAAGTGAACCACAACACCGTCACACGCTCAATGCTGTGAGTGAAGCACGCTGGGATCCGCTTCCGGTGACACACGTCGTGTCACAACCCGAGGAGAAGAGCGGGGTAAAGAGTGGTGTCTGACGGAGAGCGAAGGCACGGGTGATCCACACAGCGCCATCTAGAGGCGCGGGGGATGTAGGGGTCGATGGGTGCATGAGCGTTTTCTGTGATTTTAAAGCAACGATTATGAAATAACGACACAAACAGACACACACTACTTTATATGTATAAAGCTGTTAATACTTTTTAATACAGTGACAAATAAAATTGACCTCTTTATAGAATAGAAAAACTGAAAAATAAGAAAGAGGAATTATTTGAATAAATAACCAAATCACAGATCGGTGTGAGTTGTGTGATTTATTATAGAGCATTAAACAAGTTTTGTGTATTTGTTCTTTTACACAATTTTATGATTATAACAATTATTCTACCATATTTCAGGAAGAAAATTCAGATTCCTTTGTTGTTGGGTTATTTTTTCTTTTCTATTCTCATTTTGCCAGAAGTAGAATCAATACATATTTATCTTCTGAAGAGATAGAAGCCAGAAGTTAAAATGAATGGTCTAAATTTCCTAACTTATAGAAGGAGTTTCTATGTAAATTAATAACTAATGTGGATTATTAATATATTTATGCAAAAATGCACACATAACGTGTATGTGTTACATGTTCTTGTAATTTCTAATGCTGATAGCTTTAAATTTCAGTTTTCATTTGATTTATTGTGTGAATCTAGCCAACAATTTTCTTTCTATTTATGTTTATATGATTGGGTCACTTGAGATTTTATAATAAAAGGAAATGGGCTTCCAACTAAAACACAATGACACTAATAAATACAACTGGGAGTTGTTTTGAATGAATAATTTCCACCATTATTTGGAAGCATTTTCCAGTTCAAAGGACGAGAGGAGAAGAAGGGTCAGACGAGGAGGCGGAGAGAATAACAACCAGGGGGAGGAGCGTTAACCAGTAAAATAATGAGGCCGATATTAGATACAGATCAGTGGAACACGCTGTAACATCCGTGCTTCTGAATTCATGACATGGCAACTAAAATCCTCTATTTCACCGTGAGCGGCAAACCGGAGCAGGCTGAGTTCCCGGTGGATTGCCCTGCCCAGGATGTCAAAGGTAGGAACACAACGTTGTGTTGTTTAAAGTTCACATATCTGTCTTAGGAAATCATTTTGTGACACTTGTGGTTTGACAGTGTCTCCATATCCACATATACATGAATTGAAGAATCACTACATGCTTCTCTGATCCCTCCTATATTTGACTCTAATTGAAAGAAGGTGTCATTAAAATGAACATTGTGTCGGTTTTATGAATATGTATACATTTAGTTTTGTATAATGTCTCACAGACAGAAAGATTTAGTGATTATTTTTGCAAACAAGTAAACACTCTTGATAGATCATGCTCAGCCATTCAGCTGCCACTGACAGCTCCTCACCTGTCACATCAGGTTGAGGCTTTGTGTAGTACTGGTTTCCTGTGTATTTTATGCACTGGTTCAAGTGGTGCAGAGGGAAAAGGAAAGCACCAATTTGCACGTCTTGTACACGGCAACAAACACACACACACCGAACATGGTCAATGTGGTGTGTGACAGCTGCAGTGCCTCTGTGGCAAATCTTAAAAACCTGCAGCACATGTTCTGAAAAACACATTTAATGTTAATGTTAAAATGTAAGTAATCACTAGTTAAATGCAAGTAGGCCTATACCTAAAATATATAATATGCATACTATTGTACTATGCATTATATAATGTATTGTATAATACTTGATCTTATGGAAATATAAATAATTGATTTAATCTAGTACCTGCAGTCATATTTGTCAAGGGAACTTTTCACAACCTAAATGATTTCTTAAACAATTTATCAAACAAATAAGTATAACTTCTATTTATTAACCCTTCATAATAATCACCCTTATTAAAACATCTTCTAGTCCTTAATTCTCCTGCTTCTTTTGCAGAAGAAAAAAGAGAGGGCATCATAACAAATAAACGTTGCTCTGTTTTTTTCAGATCTCTTCCGCTCTGCAGCGGAGGCCGGACCCCACGACATCCTGAAGCTTTACAACCCCAAAGGCAACATCATCAACATCTCCCCGGGTTTGGAGCCCAACAGCCCGAGCTGCTGCTACAAGCTGGAGGTGGTGGCTGCCGACCGCAGCACCGAGCCGTTAGGTACCTTCACTTCAGCACCTCGGGAATCTGACGGCCTGGGTTTGTTCCACAGCTGATCACAGTCTCCCTCTTCTCTTGGCCTTTCAGGAGCAGAGCTGGCTGGTGCACTAGGATTTGATCTCTCGTCCATAGAGAAAAGGTTTGTAAGGGAGGGAAACCAGAGAAACTGGACACACTTAATGTTTTTAAGGGAAAAATATGATCGTGAAGTCTTTTCAGGGGTTGGGGTGGGGGGGTTTACAGCACAGTCCAAAGTTACACATGCATACCTGATGTTTAAAGACCTCACTGATGATGTGCGACTTCAGACTGCAGGGCCTGGAGAAGAAGATCCTGACGGAGGCTGGTGAGACGCCTGCAGTCGTGAACGAAATGATGAAACAGGTGGATTCATTCCGGGAGAAACTGGAGGTACGGCCAGAGACAGAATTCTGTGGGGAAAGATACACAGAATCTATCCATATAATGAAGTGACAAAATCAAGCCAACTCTAAGTGAAGGCCGTTGTTTTTACATATCATAAATCTGTTGTATGCTTCATGACAAGCTTTAGGTGAAACACAAAATTACTTACTGAAGTCCCTTCTCCTAATTAGTGCAATAAAAACAGCCAAGGGATCTGATGGGATGAACAATATAAATCTCAGTTCTCAGCTGGATTTATTCCCGTTCTGTTTTCAGAGTGTGGAGCATTTGAGTTGGCTTGGATTGTTTAAAGACCTGTCCGAGGGAAACCACAAGCCCTCCCCCTTCTACCACAAGAGAACCCTGCGCAAAACCAGGGAGGAGTGTGAGCATGTTCGGGAAAAGTTTCTACAAATGAGGTACGTTCAATATGCAAACACCAATAAACACTAGTCTCCATCCACATTGTGTGTTTGAATAATGTCACGAATGGTGATATGTTCCCCCTGCAGCTCCCTGGAGGTATCAGAAGAAGTGAGGCAGTATTTAAAGACCCCAACCTTTGATAACTGGTGAGTTATTAGGAGCCTAAAGGAGGAGACATGTGAATGTCACCTGTGCTCATCACATCGATGTGTCTGTGAAGATCACAAACAACCAGTGCACCTGTTTGCTCCGTGCACAGACAGGGAGGCAGATGGTCGCCCAGCGAGCACCTCCTCTGAGGAGGAGGAGGGGAGCCCTCGCCCTTTTCTCCTGATTGTCACACTCATCTCAATATGAATGGGTCGGCCGAGTGCTCGCAAATCAAAAGAGCGTCTTCATAAAAGGCTTAATCAACACACCGCGATTGAAGAGGGCTTCACAAACAGGAAGTGCATGTCATTATTCTGTTTGTCCAATTTATTTTCTTTTAAACACAAGGATGGAGATGAATAGATGTTAGAAGGATGCACGGGGTGCCAAACAAGAATTGGAGCTGATGGTGTCACGCATCACATAGTTAATTATCTTTTATATTTGAAATATAAATACACATGCATATAGGTATACATATAAATTTACATATGCCTACACATATACTTGGAGGGATTTGATGATTAATATAGAGATTCTAGATTTATTTCACAAATGGCTGACTTTCTATAAGATGTGAGATCATAAAGGAGAATATAATCTTTTTTACAAATGATAACAGAACATCTGGCTTGATTTGAATAGAAATGAAAAGCTTTAGATGGGGATGCTTACCTGACACATCGTCAATATACTGACCCTCAGTCAGGTAATAATTCATGTGTTATGTTGTGATGATGCCATGATGCATGTGCACAAGATGCACCAGGCAGAGTTACAGAGGCTGAAGGGAAGACAATGATTTTACGCTGCTGACCGCACTGACAAATCCTATCCTGTATTTTGTGTGTGTGTGTGTGTGTGTGTGTGTGTGTGTGTGTGTGTGTGTGTGTGTGCAGGCAGTGGGAGGACGCAGAGATCATGGTGCTCCTGCAGGTCATGTACACAGATTTAGATTTCATAGCCACGTTCAACATTGAGCCTGAGGTGCTGCAGCAGTTTCTGTTCGAGGTTTACCGAAGATACAACAACATCCCGTTTCACAACTTCAAGCACTGCTTCTGTGTCACCCAGATGGTGAGTCTCTGTGTGTGTGTGTGTGTGTGTTTAATCAAGACTAGAAAAGCTCTATTAAAATCAAACCATTTGAACAGATGTATGGTCTGATCTGGCTGACGGACCTGAGGAGTAAGCTGGATGCCATCGACCTGCTGATCATGCTGACCTCTGCAGTGTGCCACGACCTTGACCACACAGGATACAACAATGCCTATCAGGTACACAACTCCCTCTTTTTGATTACACTAGCTGAGGGAGGACCGTGGAGTTTGTGCCCCATCACTTCCACTGACATTTCTATAGAAAGGACTCTTTTCACTGCTGACCATAGACTGTACTATGAACAACGTGTCTTCACTTCCTCCTACGATACAGAAATGAGCCAAATATTCCAGAAACAACGCTGAGCATGACTCTACATTTCGATCGGGGGGGTGGGCATGTTTGACCACTCAATGTCAATCCTGACATTTGACCTTTTCCAGATAAATGCTCGAACTGAACTGGCTCTTCGCTACAACGACATCTCTCCACTGGAGAACCATCACTGTGCTGTGGCTTTTGAGATCCTGGAGAAGGTGAGGTTCTAACATTCTGTACCTGCTGCTATAAAAACATACATTCAGTTCATGGATTCAAACTAATTTAGGAATTTGAACCTAAGGAGACAGGAAGAAGGACTTAAGGTTTTTTCTTCTGTTGTGTAGACAGAGAACAACATCTTCAGAAATCTGCCCATGGATAAATACAAGCAGACACGAGAGGGAATCATCAAGTGAGATCACGAGCACATTTCCTTATTCCCTCTTGATAACTGATCATCACACAGAACGCCTCCTGATCTGTTGTCGCTGCAGATGCATCCTGGCCACTGACATGACGAGCCACAACGACATCCTCAGCAAGTTCAAGGCCATCCTGCCGACTTTCCACTTCACCAACAAGGACCACAAAGATGTGGTGAGAGGGCAGCAGACACACACACACACACACACACACACACACACACCATGTTTCCTCCTCCTGGTGTGATACACTCTCTTGTGACGCCTCCTTGTGTCTGCAGCTCATGATGATCCTGATCAAAGTGAGTGACATATCCAACGAGGCTCGGCCCATGGAGGTGGCTGAGCCTTGGCTGGATTGTCTTCTGCAGGAGTTCTACAACCAGGTAGTTCTTCAGATCTCAACTTCACTTGGGTTGGTTTTTAAAAAGAGGGCGAAACCCATTGGTCCCATTAAAACCAGCTGTCCCACCGTGTGTCTGTCCTCAGAGTGACGTGGAGAAGCTGGAGGGTCTTCCAGTCACTCCCTTCATGGATCGGGACAAAGTCACAAAACCTTCTTCTCAAACCGGCTTCATCCGATTTGTTCTCCTGCCGCTCTTCATCGAACTGGCCAACCTCTTCCCCTGCCTGGAGGTCAGTGATGTTCAACACTATACATGTTCATATACTAAACCTAAGCATAAGGTCTTTTGAGTTTTCGATTTCCTCTGGATGATGTGATAACTTATTTGTATTTCTTTCATAATTCCTGCAGCACCACATAATAGACCCCGTCCGGAAGGCTCTGGACTACTACACCGAAATGGAGAAAGCTCTGGAGAGGGAGAAACTGAACCGGGCTCAGATTGAGACCGCAGCCAAGAGCAAGGACCAAGCACCGAGCACAGCAGGGAGCCACGTGGAGGCCGGACCCGAAGCCTCCAGAGCACACACCCCGCAGACTGTGGTGGGCGACACCTGAGAACTCCTCACGAGCATCTCATCTGAACCTGGTTCAACTTTATATAATGAGTGAAGTGAATCTGCACCAACAGAATCTGAACCTTAAGCACAAACACTGCAGCTGCTCCGAGCTGTTGAGCTTCGGTGATGCAGAATGAAATGTTATGTGATGAATTGGAACTTTTAATTTATGATTCCACTGGACATTTCAATACAAATTCTATATAATTTGCATGGTCCTGAATCTCCTTGGGATGCCAGGCTTTTATTGGTCTTTTATCTCTATTATTATTATTATTATTATAATTTCTATTATTATTTATGTATCTTCTGTATTTTAACCATTTGTTTTCTTGTTGTGCAGCAATTTGTACTTTGTGCTCCGTAAATAAAGTTATTATTATTATTCCATCCATAAACCTGATTACATGTCCCAGAGCAGTCAGTTCTTTCTGTTGACATGAATAAGTGAAACCCAATAATTAGTCACTGATGAAAAAGCCTGATTGCTTGATATTCATGTGAGAAGGTGCAGTACACATGACTGGCCTCTAGGTGCCAGCAAACGTCCCTTGATGTGACTTAATCACACAATCAGAGCTGAGACTCTTCTTCTAATTCTGTCACGTGTATTTGAGAAGAGCGATTTGGGTTGTGTGTCTATCTATCTATCTATCTATCTATCCATCCCTTCATCCATTCATCCATTCATCCTTAACTCCAGTTTCTAATTAAAGTCCAAGGTTTCGAGTGACGTAACAAACATACTTTCCTTCAGAACGTGCCTACAGCTGTGATTGGACAGCGCGTGGCAACGCCTTCCAACAAGCAGCCAATCAGAGGCTGAGCCGGGGCCGACTCCAGTGCTTGCTCCTCCCCCAGGGTCCAGAGGGTGCCGGTGGTTCGAGCCCCTCACGAGCAGACGTGGCAGGTCTTTAAAAACCAAAACAATCATCAGCTGTTTGTATTGAACGTGGGTTTCCCAGCGCTTGAACACAGGAACACGAACTGGGAACCAGCATGGATCCACTGGTGGCTGCGATCGACCAGGGCACGAGCTCCACGAGGTTTCTGGTGAGTGTGGGAACAGTCGGCTCGTGCATGTCACCCATAGCAGAGGGTCTTTATTCCAGCAGCGTGCGCGCTCACGTCCCCACATGGCTGATATCAAGAGAGGACACTAGGAACTAAAACAAGGAAACGTCTTATAACTACGATTAGTGTGCAACGTGCAATAAGGAAATACAGTTGGAACAGAAATCAATCTGTACATGTTGCCCTTTATCTCAAGCTGGTGTTTACACACAATGATTAACTGAATGACAATCTACTCTTTAGCTACACACATGTTGTACAATACACAGACTGACAAATGTTGAAAATGCAGAAGGTCACAACTCACTGTAAATTAACTTTAATAAGATGTTTGAACTTATCCATTGGTCAGTTTAGAATGATCAGAGTATTTATTGTGTAGAGCACTTTGTGTTGTATTGTGTTTGTAAGACTATGAAGTTTTTCCACCCAGCATCCAAATTAGAACTTTGGATAATGTCCATGAGCAGATGTGAGAACACAGCAGGAGATATCTGGAGTGTTGACAACAGCGTTTCTAAAACATGACGACAAATATGCAAAAATCTAAACTAATACAAATGTAGAAGATCCCATCGAAGATGTCCAGAGAGCGTTCAATGATCAGAGCTGGTGTGGAAGTGTGTCATCTCCACAGCAGAATGAATGTGTCACCTGAGGACACCGGAGAGTTGTGTTGTTGTGATCTCCTGCTGCGTCACTCAAACTCCAGACAAGGTCGAGACCCGATTGTGAGGACATTCTCTGGACCCCAGAGAACGGCTTGTGACAAGTGGGACACAGATAAACTGAACAAGTCACTTCCTCCTTAATATCATCTCAGTCCAGTTTTACCTGTAAATGCTTCTTTGAAAGTTTCTGCCTGTGGAGGAAACCCGTCGGATCTTTGTGCTCGACCTCCTCATTCCGCTGTGGAGCTAAATTAATCCTGTGCAGTGAATGAAGTTGGGTTCCATCAAGTAGGTCAGCTGGAAGATTCTTGGCACAGAGGGCACAGCGTGGTGGAGCCCTGGAGAGACTCAAGTTCATCCTGCTGATTCAGTTTCCATTGAATCTAAACAGAATGGTTTTTGGACCACAGGGGTCATTGGCCCTGTTCAGACCTGGTGTTAGCGTATGTCTTAATCCCATCACAAGAGGACACCTCTAAGTTAAAGTGTGCAACACACCTGAGAAACATTGAGGACCCGGTGGAGACCCGATCATTCAGACCACTTTGAAGGTCGGTCTGGGAAGCAAGTGGCCACATTCCTGTTCTTCATGTTTTCCAGCCAGTTGATGAAACGTGGAAATAATCGGTTTTTAAAATAGCCTGAAAGTTAGTCAGTGGAACTCGTCAAAGAATCGTCAGTGGATGAACTTGAGCAGCTGTTTAATTAGATTTGGAAGAAGGTCGGTGCAGTCCTTCAAAACATGTCACCTTGAAGCAACAGGCCTCTGAACACCGTGCAACTACCATGACATCGGGTGAGGACACTAAAAGGTTTAAAGTGACAACCACTGTCACACAAAGTACGGTAAACTGAACATGCACCTTGTGTGGAGACAGTGTTTGACCTGAACTAACATGGGGGGGGGGGGGGTGTCACCCAGTGAGGAACTACGTTGAGCCACAGGTGAATGAACCTCTCCTGGTCTCAGAGGGAGCAGCTCCTAGTCTCAGTGTGTTCCTGCCTCCTCGATCCTCCTGAGCAGTTTCAGAGAATCATAAAGTTGAAAGAGTTCAAGGTTGAAGGTTTCCTGTGCGTCATGTGTCCGTTGAGGTTTCTCCTCGTGCAGCGTGCTGACCTGATTTAACCCGGCGGTTTGAGCCTGGTCTGTACTGTACGAGTAGAAATGTGATGCTGCCGGGAGCTGTGGTTCATTTGGCAGAACCCCGGGTCGAGACTCGTGCCAGGTGCAGGATGAAATCCACCCGGCCGGCGAAGACCGTCATCTTTCCACTGGCAGCGCCGACTCTCCTCCAGTCACGGGATCCTGTGTCACTGGGAAATGCCTCGTCCCACTCACTGCTCCTCTCCAGCACTGGGCCGTCGTCTTGTGAATCTTCTGGCTCCTTCCTCTCTGGTCCTTTCCTGACAAAATTCTTCTTCTCTGCAGGTGTTCAATGCAAAAACAGCCGAAGTGATCAGTCACCATCAGGTAGAGATTAAGCAGAGGTTCCCCAAGGAGGGGTGAGTGCTCCGACCTTCATTCCTGCTCAACACATGTTGATAACTAGATTCTCCTTAGAAGTAGCTGATGATGAGAGATGGATCCTCGAGATTCTGTATTTGAGTCCATAAATATCTTGTATGAAAATGGCAGAGAATAAAGTTAGTATTAAAACAAATATGGAAAGAATAAAGGTTCAAATCCATCTTTCTATAAACATAAACATAAAAATGAATCAGAGTGAGGTTCTCCCTCCTGTTTACTGGGTTATTCAAGTTATACTTTAACTGAATTGTAGATGAATGTCTGACTTTATTTAACAATGTGTCCAAGGTCCAGCTCCGTATTGTATCATTCATTGATTTATACATATTCACTTTGCTGTGTCTACACATCTGGTGGATGAACACCAGAGATACTGTAGAGTACATATTTGATATTACATTTTTGTGTGTGTAACAATAACTCGAAAACACAAGTTTTCACCAAACTTGAAGTACATATTACTTTGGGATGGTACCTGCAGATCTGTCAGTGGGGGGGTTGGATGATACATGATGATGCTGTTTCCTGCTCATTCATCTTCACAGTTCACCTCTGTGTGTTAACATGCCTGTGTGTGTGTGTGTGTGTGTGTCTGTGTGCTCGATCAGCTGGGTGGAGGAGGACCCCAAGGAGATCATACAGTCCGTGTACGAGTGCCTGGAGAGAACCTGTGAGAAACTCAACCAGCTCAACGTTGACCTCTCCAACATAAAAGGTGGGAGCCTGCTCGTCCTCTGAATACAGGACGGACACACAACCGGATGTTCACCAGCACCGAGCAGAGAGGATTCTGGGAGTATTGTCTTCACCTGTGTGTTGTTGTTTTATCAGCGGTGGGAGTGACCAATCAGAGAGAGACGACCCTGGTATGGGACAGGGAGACGGGAGAGCCACTCTACAATGCCATTGGTGCGTGTATCATATTCTACATCACTGTCTAATGTTTTTATTTGGATTTACATCTAAAGCTTATTCCACTAACGTCTGTCTTTGTGGATGAAGAGTTCAGTTTGGATCATTTGGACATGATACTTTCGATATTAAAACAAATTGAGGAGGACTCACTAATGACAAGAAGTCATTCTGAAGAAGCTCCAGGTTTAGAACAGTAAACTGCACAAGTTATTTCTCATTTAATGATTAAAATTACCAGCTTTCAGACTAAGTATCAACTACACACTAACTACACAACCAGGGGAAGTAGTGTGAAAGACAAAGTATGTTATGTAACTGCTAACTTTATAGACTGACGCACAACTCTGTCAAGAATAACCAGTGTAAAGAATCCCACCAAACTGGGTCTGACACGAGCCTCCATACGTCTTCTACTGAGCAAATGAGGTTATGTCATCGAGGAAACAGCTCAGCACATGAGTGGGTTGCATCAGAGTGTCATGTATCATGTCCAGCCCCCCCACCCCATGCACCCACCACCACCCATCAACACGTGAGCACACACAGTGACCTCCCACTCAAACCTTCTGCGCCAGTGGCTTGTATTCGTAGCTCCAGGCCTCTCGTCCCAGTTGATTGGTTTGTCTGGTTTGTCTAATGCAGTTTGTTCACTGTGTCGTGTGGAGCTGCTTCAGAATAACATCGCACAACTGTGTGTGAGTCGTCCTCAGACAGTTCTACAATGAACTGTCACTTTTTCAGTGTTTGTGTAAAGAGCTTTTTATAACAAGTGAAGTTAGAAAACGTTGTGTTCATGCTGCCTGGTTTTATCTGCATGGTTGATTATATATTTAAACAAACACAGAAATATGAAGGTGTCACTTTGGACTTGTGTTTGTCTTTTGACTGAGCAATAGTCCAACAGGTGTGACTGATATGGTTCACTCTCTGTAAAACCAGTGCTGCTGGTTCTTTATACTGGTTACCTGAAGGCGGAAGTTTCTGTATGACTTGCTTTTCTTTACATTCCCTCCAGCTCTCAAACAACAGACGTAATTAGAATAGAGTTGTGAATCTATTTGAATGTTTTCGGGTTTAGGGCAAAGTGTTGAAGGTGAAAGATTGTCATGATGAATGTTGATGCTTTCCTTTCTAACTGTGAGTCTGTGTGTTGTGTGTTCTGTGTGTAGTTTGGTTGGACCTGCGCACACAGTCCACAGTGGAGCGGCTCATCAACAAAACTCCGGGTCAGAACAAGAACCACCTGAAGGTGAGAGAGGATCTGATCTGAGTGCAGCGTTTACAAAGTCATTACTAACGAATCAGGCAGTCAGGGATAATGAACATATATAGAACTGTGATTAAAGATGGACGACATTCTGTGTCCCTGCTGTCCTCCCGTCTCCAGCACAAGACCGGTCTTCCCATCAGCACCTACTTCAGCGCGGTCAAGCTGCGCTGGCTTCTGGACAACGTGGAGGAGGTCCAACAGGCGGTGGCGAGCGGGAGGGCCTTGTTCGGCACGGTGGACTCCTGGATCATCTGGGTAGGGTCCGTTTGAAACACGGTTCGATCCTTTCCTTTACAACGTGTGAAGCGCAACGAGTCCATTGTTGTTGTTGTTTTCTTCCTCAGTGCCTGACGGGGGGCAGCAACGGGGGGGTCCACTGTACAGATGTGTCCAACGCCAGTCGCACCATGCTCTTCAACATCAACAGCCTGGACTGGGATCCTGAGCTGTGCAGGTGAGGAGACACAGTGGAGCACAAACCTTCACCGAGACCCAACAAGTCCCCTAGATCAATCAAGATGCACCAAATAACACACTCACAGATATCAGTCCTTAAATATGGCTGAATTATTTCAATTTTTATCAAGATCCATGAATTATTCCCTCGGAAATCCGGGTAATGTTAAAAAATAAAGAATATCTCCACCCTGTCTTACAAGGTTAGAGAAAGTGATAATTGATGGATTCCAAATGGATAGGGATGAAAAGAATGTTATATACATGTGAGTGTAACTGAAACACTTTCCCACTGGTCACAGTAGAATCACTTTTGTCGTGTGTGTGTCTGTTGTGTGTGTGTGTGTGTGTGTGTGTTGTGTGTGTGTAATACATCGTGACTGTTTGCTCTGCTGCTCTCAGGTACTTTGACGTCCCCATGCAGATCCTCCCCGAAGTCAGGAGCTCCTCTGAAATCTACGGCTGGATGGTAAACTCCACTGACCAGAGGTCGCTCTCTGTCTGTGTGTTGTGCTCTGTGTCTCTTCTGTGTCTCTTCCTTGTCTCTTCTGTCTCTTCTGTCTCTTCTGTCTCTTCTATCTCTTCTGTGTCTCTTCTGTCTCTTCTCTGTCTCTTCTGTGTCTCTTCTGTGTCTCTCCTGTGTCTCTTCTGTCTCTTCTGTGTCTCTTCTGTCTCTTCTGTCTCTTCTGTCTCTTCTATCTCTTCTGTGTCTCTTCTGTGTCTCTTCTGTGTCTCTTCTGTGTCTCTTCTGTCTCTTCTGTGTCTCTTCTGTCTCTTCTGTCTCTTCTCTGTCTCTTCTGTGTCTCTTCTGTCTCTTCTGTGTCTCTTCTGTCTCTTCTGTGTCTCTTCTGTGTCTCTTCTGTCTCTTCTGTGTCTCTTCTGTCTCTTCTGTGTCTCTTCTGTGTCTCTTCTGTGTCTCTTCTGTCTCTTCTGTGTCTCTTCTGTGTCTCTTCTGTCTCTTCTGTGTCTCTTCTGTCTCTTCTGTCTCTTCTCTGTCTCTTCTGTGTCTCTTCTGTCTCTTCTGTGTCTCTTCTGTGTCTCTTCTGTGTCTCTTCTGTCTCTTCTGTGTCTCTTCTGTCTCTTCTGTCTCTTCTCTGTCTCTTCTGTGTCTCTTCTGTCTCTTCTGTGTCTCTTCTGTCTCTTCTCTGTCTCTTCTGTGTCTCTTCTGTCTCTTCTGTGTCTCTTCTCTGTCTCTATTTGACATGGACCTCACCCACTTGTCTTCCCCAGCTCGTTCCAAAGCTGTTAATCTTAATTCCAGCTAAGCCATTGTCATAAAATACGATCTCATAATTGTCTAATAAAACATTTTAAATCACTGTGGTGAACACATACCTTTGATATGATGCAGTGTGTAATTTAATTGAAAAGCAGATAAAGCACTAATAAGAGCTGAAAGGTAAACTAGGGAGGAAATTACAGTTTAAATAACCTTTAAGTGACCTTTGACCCACTTCCTAACAATATAGTTTTTTCATGATAGCTTCCCGAGGAGGTTTTATTTTTAATTACTACTGATAGAGCTCTGTGGCCTCTCCCTGATACTTGGTGTGATAAGTTTCTCTTGTTCTTTATCACAGCAGCAGATCAGTTGATAACAGAGACACGATACTGAAGCAGTGGATCAGCCCATGTTCCAATTAACTGAAATATATAAAATACCTGCTTGTGTTATCATGTGTCTCTGTTTGTCTGTGCTCTTTTCTTATCTCCTGACCACAACCTGGTATCCGTCTGGTGCTCAAGCTTCTTTTTTATTCTATGCAACATGCACTTTGCCCGGCAGAGCCGAGGTCACCACCGGGCTCTGTTGGTTTTGCTGCAGAATGGATTTGTTGTTGTTTATTTCCCACGCGTTTGTTTTCCTGGTTGATTTCTCACAAACTGTTACAGCCTCTCTGTAAAATCATGATGATGTCCCCAATAAGAAAAGATCTGGGTTTTCCATTGCTACGACTCTTGTACAGAATTATCAGTTTTATATTTGTCTTAATCAAATATAATCACTTCTCTAAGGTCATAAAAATCCCTGCACTGAGTTTTTATAACTCTTGATTCTCCTTTCCATCTGTATGATGTGGATTTATCACATTTGTAAAGATAATAGATTAATCATCATCAATCATTAATCACCAGGGGCTGTCTCAATATTTATGACATAATTATTACCAACCCGACCAGTGTGACATAACAAGGCAACACTGTTATAGTAGAATATAATTAATGATTTAAAACTGCTGTTATATTGGATTATTATTCAATATAATACTTGCCTACAGAGAGTTATTGGCCTGTGAGTCACATGTTGGATTACATGCAGCAGCATCCCCCCCCCCCCCCCCCCCCCCCCGACTGTGACCGTGAACAACAACCTGCTCTAGTTTGTGTTAGTTAGTTTGTGTTTGGCAGGAAAATACAGAACAAACCGACTCGTTGTTGTTGTGCTGTCATTTCTCCAAAACTCTAATCACGTCCCGTTCTGTGTCCCCAACAGAAATCCACTTCTCTAGCAGGCGTTCCGATCTCTGGGGTGAGTTGTGTAACTTTGCTTTTATTTGATATAATACATGATAACTGAGTTTCAGAACCAGTGGATCTTGTTTTTCACCATCATGACCCACTGGTTTGGCTCCAGTTTGAGATAAAGATGTTGTTTGTCTCTGTGAATGAGACGTGAGATGCAAAGTGGGATTATATTCACTTGACCTTGTGTCTCTCAGTGTCTCGGGGACCAATCAGCTGCTCTCGTTGGTCAGATGTGTTTCAAAGAAGGACAGGCCAAAAACACGTAAGATTTTAAAGAGAGTGGAGAAAAACCAGTTCTGGATCTGCTCCCTGAACCAGATCTGCACTGAATGAGATCCTTGTGTGTTATGACCCGTACTGGATCCTAACCTGTGTTTCTCTCTGGTTGTGGAAAGGTACGGGACCGGCTGCTTCCTGCTCAGAAACACAGGGACCAAGGTGAAATGTTTCACTGGACTAACATTTAAAAATACCTTCATGACCTCTGTTCTGTCACTTGACCTTCAGTACTCTGCTCTTTCCTGGTTCAGCCTGTGATGTCCGAGCACGGCCTGCTGACCACTGTGGCCTACAAACTGGGAAAGGACGAGCCCGCCTGCTATGCACTGGAGGTGAGTGAGGGCTTCCACCAGTCCGTCTTACTTTGGACTGGGTTTAGTGTCTGCAGAGTCGGCCATGTTGTGCCCTGCATTGTCATTTCCTTCTCCCTGGTTCTCTGGATCCAATGTCTTGTCTCCGTCCTCCCAGGGCTCCGTGGCCATCGCAGGGGCGGTGGTGCGCTGGCTGAAGGACAACATGGGCATTGTGCAATCCGCCTCGGAGATCGGTACTTGCATGACACATTGATTCACTAAATAATAGAATGTGTGATTCTTTAAGATCTCACTGTAGACACACGATGTGTGTGGTTATACAACAAGGCTTCACTCTGTCCTCTGTCATTCTGTCATTCAGAGAAACTAGCAGCTGCAGTGGGGACGTCACACGGCTGCTACTTCGTCCCGGCCTTCTCCGGGCTGTACGCCCCCTACTGGGAGCCCAGTGCCAGAGGGTGAGATTGTCAGCTGTTCAAACACATCGGAGCAGTCGACTTCTATTTGACCCTGGAATCAGGAGAACTATCTATTATCTAATGATTGTGGTTTGTACAGAATCATTCCTTGATATTAGTGATAGTGATTATATCTGGGTTTCCTATTCTCTGTGTCTCCAGCATCATCTGTGGTCTGACTCAGTTCACCAACAGGAGCCACTTGGCGTTTGCTGCTCTGGAAGCCGTCTGTTTTCAGACCCGAGAGGTGAGCAGCTCCTTTTCATCCGACACGACATGTTGAGATCTCTCCTCTTGTTGCTTTGAGGCTGACCTAGAAACTGTTGCTTCTGGAATATCACCGCTCCTCCTGTGTTTCAGATCCTGGATGCGATGAACCTGGACAGCGGAGTCCCTCTGACTCAGCTGCAGGTGGACGGAGGCATGACCTCCAACAGATTACTGATGCAGCTACAGGCCGACATCCTCTGCGTGCCCGTATGTAAGTGGAGCGCGTGACACATTCACACACTGAGGCTTAAATCTCTGTGACAAAGTAAAGTGCAGAGAAATGCTAACGTATTAAAGCCTGAGCTGAGGAGCTGAATCCCGTTTTTGAAAAGTGAAGCCAAATGACGACAATCACCAAATAATTGAAAACCAGATTTCTCCTGCAGCTCAAGAACAATAACTGTGATGTTTTAAAATCTGTTGTTTAATCTGTGTAAACACCTGAAATGAGTCTGAACATGGACTCAACCACTTTCCATCTTCTCTGACCTTTGTCCCATTTAAAACACACACACACACACACACACACACACACACACACACACACACACACGCATGAATGAATGAACAAACTCTGACTTTGAATCACAAGAGAAGGTGAAGAGCTCAGATTCACTTGTGTGCTTTACTGTGAACTCATGAACCTTAAGTCAAAACAGAACTGACAGGACAAAGTCCACATGTATCCATATGTGTGTGATGAGTTTTGTTATTGGTCAGAGCAAAACTCAAGTCAAAATACATGAACTACAATTAGTTTCCTTCTCTGATTATCTGTCACATAAAATTTGAATAAAACTATTTTATATATACCAGAATATGATGCAGGGGAATATAATGATCGGCGTGTCGGTCTGTAATCATGTCATTTCTGAAGCAGATCAGAAAAAACTTTTAAAACAAATTCATGAAACTACTTAATCACATTGTAGTGTTCACCCTTCTTTTTATATACATATTTTAAAATGTCCATGTAAGCGAGTTTGACTTGTCCAATCGAAGAGAGGCTCTTTTCCCAGAACCTTTAACCAATAAGCAAAAACATTATTAACATGGTATAGATATGATTGGAGGAATGTTTTATTGCTAGTAGTTATTTACTTTCTGCTCATTTTAAGAACGTTTTCTAACTGGTATTGTCTCACCCCAGTACGACCGGCCATGGCAGAGACCTCAGCTCTGGGTGCAGCCATGGCAGCAGGGGCAGCAGAAGGGGTGGACGTGTGGAGCCTGAGCCCCGAGGACCTCCCAGACGTTATTTCCGAGAAATATGAACCTCAGATCAACTCTGAAGGTAAGAAAACAAAATCAAGAACCTGTCGTAGAAACTGGCATCAGTATTTTATCCTCAGAACAGAAATACCACAGTTCTCAGGGCGGAGGGCAGTAGTTGCTGTAGTGTGTTTTTGCTGCCATCTGGTGGTGGGAGGTAACAAAGTACATCCCACCACCACCATTTATTTCAGGTACTTTTTTCAGTAGCATCATCCGCAGAATGAGTTTGCATTATTCTTCTATTAAACAGAATATATATACTCAATATATAGTTGACTCTTGCATCAGAAAATAGACTCCACTTGATATGTATTTTTATTTTTAATACTTAACAAATATATTTTAACCAAATCTTTATTAATAATTGTGCATTTCACATTAACAGCTGCTGTTAATGTTTAAAAGATCTGTTTTCATTGTGGCAGTAGAGCTCAAAGGAAAATAAGTAATAAAAGAATAACATAAAAAAAGTTAACTTAATAATTCTAAACATACTAAAGATGATTGATTTCGTTATTTGAAATCAATCATGTTATTTCCCTCTGAATTCCATTCCGATAACACGTGAATGACTGTTATGACTTCTCTCTGCTAACGTGTGTGTTTGTCTCCGTCACAGAGAGCGAGTTCCGCTTCGCCCGCTGGAAGAAGGCCGTCCAGAAAGCCATGAACTGGGAGACCACAGAGCCGTGCTGCAACTCTAATGGTATTTAGCTGATATAAAACCCTCTCCCAGTAAACACGTGTGATGAGCACCAGTCACATGACGGCTGATCAAAGGGGGAAATGTTCGAGTCGGCTTAGCTGGACAAACTATGATGATGCTCTTTCTACATTTCCCAGAGCATCTTTTTCTATATTATCCTAGCAGCACACATTCAATAAGATAAACCAATATCAGCTGAGATGTCCATGACTTGTTTGTGACTGTTCCATCTCGGCTGCTCTCTCCTTCCCTCGACGACAGGTTTTGGAAAGAAGATAAACGGCGCCCCCTGGGTAGTGCCGCCCACTCCCCCCCCCACCAGAGTGGACCCCTAAGGTCCGACATTCACTGCTGCATGTCACGTGTGACCTTTCTGAACACGGTCCCCGTACACACCTGGTATTAACACGTGGTGGTTGTGATACGATCACAAGTGGACATCTCTGTGTGTGTGTGTGTGTGTGTGTGTGTGTGTGTGTGTGTGTGTGTGTGTGTGTGTGTGTGTGTGTGTGTGTGTGTGTGTGTGTGTGTGTGTGTGTGTGTGTGTGTGTGTGTGTGTGTGTGTGTGTGTGTGTGTGTGTGTGTGTGTGTGTGTGTGTGTGTGTGTGTGTGTGTGTGTGTGTGTGTGTGTGAGGTAGAGGGACGAGTCAGGAGATTTGACCCATTTAAGGAAAGTATTGATCATAATGAGGTGATCAGTGTTTCCATTGTGGCGGTGGTCACATTCAAATCAACGAGAAGAGAAACAACAGGACGTCCTGAATGTGTGAGTGTGTTCACAGCCGTACTGTTAACACCAGGTGTGTACAGGGCCACTAACTCACTGGGGCATGGTCACATTTCAGAGCATCACTAACACAGTGTGTTGAAGGGCCGGACTGATAAAGTTTACAAAAAATATATTTATTTTTCGATAAGTCGACCTGAGTGTGTAACAGTCAACTGGATAAGTAGAGTCCTGCTTCATTGTGCAGGCATCAGTTGTGTAAACCACCTTTTGTATCAGTCCTGCCACGGTGTTTAAGTTGTGTGGTTGTGCATGTTACTGTATATATTGTGTTTTTCCCTCTCACAGAAAGGGACTGTTGCTCTGACTGAAGCTCGGCTGCTGTTCACAAAGAGTTTATATCTGAAGAACATTGTGTAGCGTAATGTGTGTAGCACAGTGTCAGTTTAACTTGGTGAAACAGCTAAATGTCAATGAGACCTTTAAACTACTGATGGAGGTCAGTCATTAACCGACCATCCCCTGAAATTCATTAAACATCTGTTGTAGCTGCTTTAGGCTTTAATTTGATAAATGATCTGATTTGAAACCCCACAGCTCAGAGCTGGACTCTCAGGGACAGAGCAACAGAACCAGTGGGTGAACACGATTGGTTTCCAGCTGCTTTAAACCATTTCCCACTTACTAATGACTCTGCCACTGGACTGTGTGTTTAACCCATTCACTCTAAATAAAGATGGACGACGTCTCTCCACTTCTTCCTGAAGCTAAACTATCACAGACACGGTGCTGCCATCTTGTGCTTTTGACGTTATTATGAATCTGTTCATTAGTGATTGAACAAAACACTGACCGATAATCTAAATGAGGTCATAATCAGAAGAAGTAATAATCACATTAAAATGTGGAGTTTCTGACCGAGCGGTCAAGTCGTTCATTCTCATAGACAGTGGATGGTTCAACCTGACTCCCTGTCTGGGAAATCTGTTTCTCCTCTCGTGTGTGTGTGTGTGAGTCGCAGAATGATCTTGTGTTGTGTCTTCATCACAGATCATCAGCAGTAACACACCTGCAGTGCAACATGGCCGACTACTGTGGAACAAGCCTGGAGGAGGAGGCTCCCAGTGGAGGCCGGAGCAGTCGGCTGCACGAAGCTGTGCACGGGACTGAAAACTGAAAATCCTCCACGTTATGTACCGGCTGCAATCAGGTGACCTGTGGAGCTTCTTGTAGCAAGGAGGGAAAACATGGTCCATGTATATATTCTTCCTCGTCCTCTTCCTCTTCCTCTTCCTCGTCCTTTCTAATAAAAACCAGTGTTTATTTCTTTCACCACCTCACAGTAGAAACTATGGATTCCCTTGTAAAATCTGGTGTTTGTAGTCTGAAGCCCAGTTCCACACTCTACTGCCCCTCGTCACTGTGACTGTGAGTTGTTGCTACTGGTCTTTGTATTTAAACTGGGATTTGTTCCTGGACGAATGAGACACGCTGCCTTCTGAGCTGTAATATAATAGTTGTAGAAAATATTTTTTTTGAGAATAAGAAGGAAAATAGAATCATTAACTCTGGAATCTTTGCACCTGAAAAATGTATGATGTAATATGTAATATGAAGCCGACACTGTTTGATTGATCCTGTTTGATTTGTGACCCACACTGTTTTTAACCTGATTCACTTTGATGATTTGTTAAAGTTTCCATGAAGAGGTCAGAATCAGACCATGTGAAAAGAATCTTTACAAATCCATAAAGTCAAAGCAACTCCGTACGTTTTGATTCTATATGATCACATTTTATAATTCACTTTCCAGCCCGACTCTTTGTATCCGAGCCACGTGAGACTCACTTTATTTCAGAGTAAAGACACAGAGAGGAAATCACATATTTTAAATGACTGTATCCAGATTCATCATCATTGAAAAGCATGTATCTGTGGATGAGTGAGAACAACATTCTGATTTATGCAGGATTTGTGTGAAGGTCACTTCCCTGGATCCTTTCTGCACGATGCTTTTATTTGTAGTTGCACAATTGATATCCTGTTTATTTATTGCTTGTGCAGTGGGTGCTACGACTTTATATTTAGTGATGCTTTGATTATTGATTTTTATATTAGTATTTTTGAATTTTGAAATGAACGGGATCCAGACTCTTTCTTCAAATCTTGCCAATCTGGTATGTGCAACTAGACATTAAAGTTTTTAATTAATCCCACGACTTTGATCTGTTTGACTTCACATGCAAGAAGGTTAGCAAGTGAAAATATGATCGTGACATTTGTTTGGTATTTAATCCTTAATTGTCACCCTCAAGCTCAGGCATTGGAAACTGCAGGTCCTCAGATTCCTTTAACCTGGTGTCTTCCTCTGACTTTGGAAACATGTTTCACATTGTTGTGCTCGGCTCAACTACAGATAAAACTTTAACTATAACTTTAAGGGTTTATTTATACACACGTAGTATCACCTGATAGTGGACACTGGCTCAAGAGTTTCACCTTTATCAATCGACCTCACACAGCTTTTTACATTTGATGACTTGAATATCAGTATTTCTCAAACAGTAGCTTATTTAAATGTTTTAATTATTGTTTTGTGGCCTTGACGTCAAAGACATGACAATAACAAGCCAAACCAGCTGATTCTGGACATCGTGTCCTGTAACGGAGGACTGGTCACACTGGAATTCACTGCCAAAAAGAGACAGGCTCCATCTGGTCTGCAGTTTGCAGCTATCGCAGGGATTTTCTTCAGGAAATGAAAAATCGTATTGGTTTTATAAAAATGCATAATAAGAGTTCCCTCAGTGCAGGACTCCAGACTCACTTTTTACTGTGTTTGTGTTTAGAGTTAAAGTGTAAAGATGGTGGAGGGAGGAAACTCAGAATCTGACCAACCGCTGCTAAATGAAGAGAAGAGGCAGCGACACAACTCAATCGAATACAGACACATGGTTTATATCACGTTATTCTATTGTACTTAGAATTTACAAAGTCTTAACAAGTCAATGAAGGAAGCAAAGTAAATATATTCAAAGTCGATAAAGAGATTTGTCAGATACAACGAGGAAACTAAAATATTGAGTCTTGTTGTCGAGCAGAGTCCACAGAGGATTTCTTCCAAACTCAATTCTCTGACACAAGTTAGGAGGAAACTGGGTTTAGCAGTGAACTGGGAGACGTGCCCCACTCACTGGTCCCAGCAGGAAGTTCATGTAATAAAAAGGTCAGTTCTAATGACAGTGGAGGAATCGGTCCATCACAGGCCTCAGCGGGAGAACTGCCTCTTGTCGCCTTTTCCTTTGTTGACGTGCTTGAAGACTCTGGCTTTTTGTCCGGCCCATGACTTTGAATATCCAAACCCGCCTCCGCCTCCTCGCTTCTGTATCTTCACACCTCTGCTGCTGCTGGAGTCTGTGGGGGGGGAGCTGGGTTAAGGAGAACAACACTCATTGTTCCACGTTACATCTGTGTGTGATGTGTTGTGGCTTCTGCTTTCATAATGTAAATGTTTTGTGTTCTGAAGTGAGGCGTTGTCAGTGCTCAGAGTCCCAGCTGAGTAACAGGGGAGAGTTGTTCACGTCCCTGAGGTACGAACGTCTCATTAATGGAAACGAACAGTTACATAAGAAAATATGAGGAGAACTAACACTTGATCCAAACTTAAAGAAGTTGCAGCTGCTTATGCAGGACTGGTAAATAAATAACTTAGGGCCACATGATGTGAATCTTTAATAACTAGATCTGTCACGTTGTTGCTCTCGTGCTTGCTTTTTCCGTTAACACGCATGTGGGAGATAAAAGAAACGTTGAATAGCTACACAATAAAAAAAACACAATGTGTGTATATCCGCTACAAAGGATACTCAGGTCGACGTATGGTGGAACCTTGAATCCGAACGAGGCCGACACCATCGGCAGGTTGAGCGTGTTGACGCTGTAGATCTGTTTGAGCGAGTGGGAGTCGTACGCCCTCACATACGACTTGTAGGCTTCCTGCGCCGACTTGTGGAGGTAGTAGTTCTTCTCGATCAGTTTCTCCAGCTGAGGAAGAACAAAGTGTTTTACTGAAGCAAAGAGCCTGACTGAAGTTAGTATGGACACATACACTGAGGCTGGTGAGACTTCTTCACTGGATCTATTTACACAATTCAGATCGATTCAGATTCCTTACCTGAGACTGGATATCAGAGATTTTAGTCCAGGAAAATTCAAACTCGCTCAGTGGGACCTAAACAGCAGAAGAATCCAGTGAGTGGAACCAAATCATATTAAAACGTGGAACATGAATAGTGCATCTTATTCAAATCTAATTGTAAAGAAGCAGATGTTGTTACCTTGGCCTGTTTGAGGAAGCGGAGGAAGCCGAGCTCCTCTGGCCGGAGGATGAGGAGAGCGTGGCCGCTGCCGTTGATGCCTCGAGCCGTTCTGCCGACCCTGTGGATGTACTCCTGTGGACAGAGAGTAAAGCTTAGATTCTAAATAAACAGATCAAAAACCCCTGAGCTCTAGAGAGGATGTCTGAGTCTCAGTACCGTGGGGTCATCTGGGGGGTCATACTGGACGATCCAGTCCACCTCGGGGATGTCCAGGCCTCGAGCGGCCACGTCTGTGCACAGCAGGATGCCTGAGTCTGCGTTACAGAACTGGAAGAAGGTGGTGGTACGTTTGGTCTGCTTCTGCTTCCCCTGGGACACGGAACAAAGAACACACGGTTAGAG
Source organism: Platichthys flesus (assembly GCF_949316205.1). Taxonomy (NCBI): domain Eukaryota; kingdom Metazoa; phylum Chordata; class Actinopteri; order Pleuronectiformes; family Pleuronectidae; genus Platichthys; species Platichthys flesus. Next base: position 2,860,409 of record NC_084957.1, read on the forward strand.
ATCTGGCTCTGAGGAGGAGTCTTTAACCCTAACCATTTTAGATCGATATGAATATCATACACACTCTCTTACAAAACATCTTTTTACTTTAGATTTGAACCGAATCATGCAAATCGATATCTGCACGTGTCGCACCCCGACTGGAAACCGCGTTCAGCTGAAGGAAGCAGAGACTTACATGAATCGCCAACACAGGCAGGTCGATGTAGTTGAGCAGCTCATAGTGGAATTTCACAGACATACAAGAAGAGAAGAAGACCATGAGCTTCTTCTTGCGGTTCTTCTTCAGGAAGGTGAAGAGCAGCAGGAATCTCTTCTCTGACGGGCACACCACATAGCCCTGAAACACAGGCAGGTTCACGTCAGTATTGAGTTTGCTGAAAGGCCGTCACAGACTCATTCACTAGGCTGAGTGCAGTACCTGCTCCAGACCATCAACCGTCGCGTTGTCTTTGTTCTCATCCACCCCGACCCACAGGGGCTCCTTCTTCAGCGAGATGCGAGCCAGGTCCTCCACCTTCCGGGTCTGAGTGGCTGAGAACAGCATCGTCTGCCTCTTCTCTGGAGTCAGTGAGAGAACAACCGGGGTTAGAGAGCACATGAGTGATACTGTAGACAGAATGTAGAGTTCTTTATCCTCAGAGCTGGTTTCATATCAGGTGTTTTATCCATCCCTACTCTCAACCACAGATTAGAGAATGAGCTCAACTGAAGATTAACGTGCAGTGGGCAAGTGGGGAAGGAGGACATAGGGAGGACATTCCCAGTGGGTCTAGTGGCCCAATTTTGCAACTGTTGGGCCGCTGCTGCAAAATGGATATAGCCTCAACACTGAATTATATTTTGGTATGTGGGACAGCGATGCTCTGGGAACCTTCAGCTCTGGATACGTACTCGGCAGCAGTTTGATGATCTGCTTCAGCTCCTCCTCGAAGCCGACCTCCAGGATGCGGTCGGCCTCGTCGATGATCAGACACTGGAGGTTCTTGTACATGAAGCCGGGAGTATTCTGCAGATACAACAAAGACATGTTTAAAATAAAAAGTTCTCTGTATATGTGCTGATCCCTGAGGGCTTCACCCCCCCCTGCTCACCTGTAGATGGTCCAGCAGGCGACCGGGTGTGGCCACCAGGAGGTTCACACCATTGACGAGTCTCTGAGCCTCAGCTGATCTGTTGCTGCCTCCCATCACCAGACCGTAGGTGTGCACGTGAAACGTCATGAGCTCCTTCAGCACGCCGTAGGTCTGCATGGCCAACTCCCGTGTGGGCGAGAGGACCACCACTCCGGTGCCTGAGCAAAAAGGAGGAGGAAATTAGCAGGGCTTGTTGTTTCCCCTTCGACGAATCAACCACTGTGGTAGATTATAACATTTTTAACATATTTCCCAACCTGATCAATCTCTCATAAGAACATATAGTGTAAATTAAGAGGGGGTTTACCATTCCTGGGCATGAACTTGAGTTTGTAGATGAGCTCTATCGATGGGATCAGGAAGGCCAACGTCTTACCACTGCCCGTCTTCGCTGCAGCGAGCACGTCCCTGCAGATCGGCAAAAAACAAACAGAAGCTCAGTTATAGTATTTTAAATATCAACTAACATGATCTGAACCGATCCTACACTTGTTTTACATCATAGAACATCCATGAGTTGTGAGAATTGATTCATAAATTGAGTCTTTGCTGCAGACGTACCTTCCTTCCAGCAGGGGGCGGATGCTTTTATGCTGAATCTCAGTCATGTGTTCAAAGCTCATCTCCTTTACTCCTCTCAGGGTGTTGTCGCTCACCAGCCCAGCAAGAGACGCAAACGATGTGTCCTCAAACGCCCCTGAGGACACAGTTAACAGTTACAATAAGGGACAGGCTTCCCTAGACTCTGAATTCAAAGAAAGACCAAGATACCACACGTAAAAAGACTAAATGAAAGAGGTCGGGTTGACGTGTCCTTGCGGTTGCTCCCGTCAGAGGAGTCACCGGCGACTCCTCCGTGGGACAATCACAAGAGTCTCTGTATGCCTCAGTTGACACCCTGGTTCACGATGGAATCAGTGAACAGGCAACACATAAAGGCAACGCAGCCGAATGTGGCTCGTAGTTCTCAGGAGGTGTGTAAATAAATATGACGACTACAGTTTGGAAATATAACTTTAAATGGAACAAAGACATTAAATGTTATAATACCTGTTAGACCAGCTGGTAATTGTGGTTGATCTTCCTCTCCGTCATCGCCCTCAAGACTACCGTCATCCTTCTTCTCCTCCTCCTCCTCCTCTACCTCATCAGTAGCTGGTTCTCCATCCTCATCTATTACACCTGCTGCTTCCTCCTCCTCCTCTTCCTCATCCTCTGTTGCTTTGGTCTTCTTCTCAGCTGGAAGAAGAATCAACACACACGTGTTAGTTGACATTACAGGAATCTGGGGTTGGTTCCATTTTAACCAGGTCAATGCTTCCATGTGTTACCTGGTGATTCATGAGTGTCAGCGAGCTTCCGTTTCTTCTTAGTCTTCTTCTTCTGAGTAGGTGCTGTCTCTGTGGGGGTGTCGTCCACTGGTCCATCTTTCTCCTCCTTGGACACCTCGTCCGTCACACAGGAGGTTGTTGGTTCTTCAGAACATGCGTCTAGCAGCCCGTTGGAATTTACTGTCAAACACATAAAATCACGATGAGTAAAAGCGATAAACGCTAATGTGAATAATTCAACAGTATATTAAACGGGTTTCACTTCTTTTTAAGTGGGGGTGGTGATAATATTCTATTCTGGACGCTTGGCTGTGCTCACGTGCTAAATGCTAACGACGTGAGGCTAATGATGACATCACAGTTGACAGAGTGAGTTAACACGCACAATTAGCAGCTATTGATTTTGAGCTGCGTGTTAAAGCTCAAACTAAAACAGCTGATTTCAACCACAGCGATAAGAAGTACCGATTTAAAAACACGGCGTGCCACCGAAGCTAGCTTAGCCTAGCATGTGGAGTCCATCACGGTTTCACGGAACAACAACAAGCAGCAGCGGCGGCTTCATTTCTCAACACGCACCGGCCTCGTCGTCTTCTGTCTGTTTCCTCAGCAGCTTCCGCTCCTTGTTCTTCACGTTTCTCTTCTCAATCTTCTTGCGCAGCAGCTTCATCTGCAGGTCCGCCATGGTTCCGGCGCACAGCGACACGTGTGTGTGGTTTTCACGGAAGGACCCTCAGAAGGACAACTTTGCATTGCCTGATTGAAAACCCAAAGGACCTCGAAATGCTCGCCATGCGTAAAGACATTTGCCTGAATAATATTTTTTTTAAATGACGTCCAGAACAGACCTGACAACTTGTTATCATTAAAAACACGTGATACACATGCATAAATATAAAACTATTTTATACAGTTTGACTGACAGTTAAACGACCTCTTTCATTCGTTTTATTATTTTTTTTACCTTTATATTATCAATATTATTATTATATATTGAATTGGACTTGCCATGCAATTGCATTTTTTATGGTTAAATATTTTTTATTCAGGATCAATTCGGTTAATCTGGGATATGGGTTATTTGAAACCTAAACTTCAGGCTGTTTATTTCCTGTTAGAACAAAATCTAGTCAACAGGACTTTTGTCAATCAAACCTTTGGAATTACATGACGAGGTAAATGACAGGATTCTGACCAGATTACTGTGAAGGATGTAAACGGTCATGAATTAATCTTTGATCCTCATTGTTATCAAAGTATTTTTGGGACGTATTCAAGCAACAAAATATGCATTGAATTGCTAAACGTCATTGTGAAATGGGTTTTAGTTTATTATTAATATCCAAATATGTCTGCAGCCATTGGTTTCGCCAACATGTGGAGGAGACGATGGGCTGATCGATGATGAAGATTATCTCAACTGCAAGGACTGCTCGTTTCCCATCAGAATGGTGAATTACTGAATCAATGATGTGTTATCGTTGCTTGCTGCTGATTGGATTTTAATAGATGAATTACAAAATTGTAAATTGTAACCCTAACCCTAACACTTTCAATAGAATATTATAAATAAATATATATTTTCTTTATTTAGGCTAGCATTCTTTATGAATGTTCATATGAATTAATGACATTTCTATCCATAATATAAGTTCTTAACTTCTCCATAATGCTTTAAATAAATGTGTAAATTGAATTTAACATGCATAGCTGTGGCTGAGGGGGTAGAGTGGCTGCCTCCAACCTGAAGGTCGGCGGTTCGATCCCCAGTCTGAACAATCTGCATGCCGAAGTGTCCTTGGGCAAGATGCTGAACCCTGAATGGCCCCCATAGAATAACACAGTGCTGGGATAGATGCACTGTATGAATGTGTGTGTGATTGGGTGAATGTGAAACTGTAGTGTAAAGCGCTTTGAGTGGTCATCAAGACTAGAAAAGCGCTATATAAATACAAATCCATTTTACCATTTAAAGCAAGTTGATTTTGACTTTTTTTTTAAATGTCTGGACTAGATTTCCTCAGAAAAGCTAAAGACTCTTTTGTGAAAAGACAGTTTCTCTTCACCTTAATTTGAGAAAGACTTTATGTAGTCTTAAGTTTGTTTGTCAGTATGTTTCCTATGGAGCAGAAAGGACATAAATTGAGACAAAGTAGTGAGGTGCAGAGGAAAAGTCAAACAAAGGGTCCATGTCCCTACATGAGTAACATGTAGACTAAAGGAGAGGCAGGAAGTTACTATATAAACCGACATATGAATGGAAAACGCACAGAAAATAAAACAGAAACAAACGAAATTATAAGGAGAAGAGAATGAGGAAGTGAGGATAAAAAGAAGGAAGGAAAACAACAGTAAATCATTGATAAAGAACAAGATGGACAAAAACGTAGAGTGTTAGAGGGAAGAGGAGTCTATAATAAGTGTTTATTACTTATTTAGTATCGTTTCACTTTTATTAAAACAAGACAGAGGACTATTATCATCAGAGATCCTGCTGGAAAATCAAGGGAGTTGATGAGCGTGTGAATTTGACACCAAGATACATTCTGCCTGTACAGATATCATATTCTCTGTGAAAGTAAGATTTAACTGCATTTGTTATACTGTTTAGGTATTTTGTTGGGCTGGGAAGAAGTTACAAGTAGGAATTATCTTAGATAAACCAGTATTATAAAAAGTTGAAGAACACCAGATGCAAGGGGCCCCATGCCTGTGTTGGCCCCCAAATTCCTAAATCCGCCCCTGGTCTGGATCTGGAGGTAAAACAGTGAAATAACCTCAAAAACAAAATAAGGAGAAAGTTTAGGACCTGTTTAGATACAAATATAAATCACATCTTTGCAATGTCACGTCCAAACGAAACGCACCTCAGTAACAATAAAGTACTTTGTGTGTTTTCTGGGTTTGAGAGATGGGAGGGGCAGTTTACGGGGTGTCCCTGAATGCCTCAGCAGCCCGTTGCCGCTCCGCAGACAACGAGAAGAAGAAGAAGAAGACTCCGTAAGTAACAAACCTTTATTTACTCACAGAAGAAGACTGACTCCGGTTATCAGAGTTTTAAATAACAACAACCTAACTCGAGATCAAAGTCGTGTCATTCATCTGCTTCGATTCATCGACGAAGAAGAAGCAGAAGAAGAAGAAGCAGCAGAGAGAATGAAAAGTTCTCATCCTCGTTTTCCGCTGCTTCAGCTTCACCGTTAACTTCGACGATCCGAGCTGTCACGTGTGTTTATAAAGTTCACAGCTACGAGAGGACGATGATTTCTCCCAAGTGTTGAGGGGGGGGGGGGGGGGGGGGGATAGAGGAGAAGAAGGAGAAGAAGGAGGAACCTCCACATTCCTAGGAATGGGAACTGACCTGGAACCAGCTCAGCGCCTGTCGACGCTTCTCAAGCAGAGAGAGAGAGAGTCCCGCGTTACTTCTATTGTAAGAGTAACGTAGCAACTGTAACGCTAGAGGGACATGTTGTGTGTGTGTGTGTTGGGGGGTGGGGGGGGGGATGCACTGTGTCTTAAAGGTCGAGTGTGTAAGGTTGAGATGAAGGGGATCTACTCAATATAAAATAGTCATTGTGAGGTTTTCACTTTGTGTTCTACCCCAGTTTACCATAGAATGGGATTCTTTAGATTTTAATTCACTACATCTACATGGGCTCCCCTCTACAGAGACGTCACTAGATTCCAAACACTGAACCTTCAAGAGAAGCTCTGCTGCATGTTCATCAGTTTAAGAAGTGTCACAGCAAGGTGTACCCTCCCTGATATGTCAGGGATAAAAACATTAAAGCTAATCACAGGATTGTGTTTTGATTTCAGACCCATCATTTTCCTGTGACGCACTGGAGCCACACAGATTTTCCCAACAACACAATCACACTTTTTAAAAAACAGACACAACACTGAACAAGCAGGAAACAACACTAGAGGAGCATTAAGGTCCGTCCACATGAATGAGTTCAAGTTTTAAAATGCATCTGGTTTACATCTCGTTTCTCTATGTAACAGAAAAATACAATACATTCACTCCATATGTCAGAATCCGAGCGAGTTGTGTTATTGAAATGTCACAAGGTCCGAGCTGTTGGCTCCTCATGTGACAGTCTGATAAGGTGAAGGAGGCGAAGGAGGTGAAGGAGGCGAAGGAGGTGAAGGAGGTGAAGGAGCGAGGCCACGTCTTTGTCAAGACAAACTACTGTCTCAACTATGTGTCCTCTCTGTCATAGAGACTGCAGCGTGGAAAATAACACAAGAGCAATTCCACCTTGCACGTGCTGCGTCGTAAAAGGTCATTAAAGTGTCTCATCAGTTTACTCCTCTGCTTTTTCTCTTTCTGACAGAAAAGCCCGAACAATTCTGCCTTTATGAGTTTTTGGTCTTTTTTAAATAATTCATTAGTTGCATCTCCAAATGTTTTCCACGAGATTGTGTAGCACTATGTGTGCATGAGGGGGTGTGCATCCTCACACCTTGTAAGTGCCAAGTTACATCCAGTCTTTAATATTTAATGTTTTAAAGAAGTAGACTCGTCTCTTTAAGAGTGAACTGTTGCAGAGCTCCATTCTGAATCTGCCTGTTTAAGACCTTTAGCTTCACCTGTTTACTTTGCCTGTGGTCTTGTTGGTTGCAGATTCATTTCTGATACTGTGAAGGTGACCTGCAGCAAAAAGAGCTGTTCACCTGTTTGTTCAAATCTGAGTGAAGCTCCACTCCGTCCCAGAGAATCAGTTTCTGTTGCTGTTGTCGTGAACGTGCTGTGGTTGTGGTCGACAACGTCACTTGTGTTGATGAGCACCAGTCGCTTGTGTATTCAATGTTTGTTCATGTTGAATGTGTGTCACGCGTCCAAATAAGAACAAATTTGAGGTGACACTTCAAGAGATTAACAGCTCTCCAGATACCTGAGTCACAGACACACATTTCTGTTCATTGATTCTAACAGTTTTATGCAGTGAAGCAGAACAATACAAACACAACTAATGCACAAGAGAAGACAAAGCCATACACCCGGTCTTGGTGACACAACAATGAGACGTTGTACATAATTTAACAGATAAATTAACAAAGACACAAAGATCAGTTAGACAATCAGCCGTTTACTTGACATTTTCAATCAGCCTGAGGATCTGATGTCAAATACTCATAAAAGTCCCTCGCTGTTTGATCTAGTAAATCAAATTTTCTAACCCTAACCCTACTGTGGAAAAATTAAGTAAAACTTATATTTGAGTTGCTGCTGCATGGTGAAGATAGTATTTATAGTTGTTGCCAGGCATTAGCCACTCTAATATAAGCTTTTTAATTTTTCCACATCAAGAGTGTCTTGGTTTATTTCCTACTTTTGTATTAAAATGCGCTAAAACGTATTTTTTTGTTTTTTTTAACACATACTTTATATTTCTAAATAGACCGGCTCCTTTCTTCTATCTTTAGCTTTCTTCTTGTGTTCTGACTTTGTCCCCAGAGCGACACCCCACTGTGTCTGTGTGTTGGTGTGTGTGTGTGTGTGTGTCCCTCATGACAACAGGCCTGAAGCAGCAGTCAGGTGACCATGAGTCACAGTCCCAGCTGTGCATGTGTGTGTGTGTGTGTGGGGGGGGCACGGTCTCCACAACCATTACACAAAACAACACTTTGCTGCTAACACACAACAGCTCATTAAGGCTTGTGGCCTGTGTTGTGAGTGTGGGAGGATTTGGAGGAGAACAGGTGTCAGCAGAGGTCGGGGGTCATTCACTCATCTGATGACTTCACTTCTTTTTAGGAAGTTCACACACATCACAAGGGACCAGACAGTTTTTAAACATACATTTTTATAAAACATTTCTAATGGAGTGAATGTAAGTGTTTATTAATGTTTTCAATACCTTTTATATGGTTTTATTGGAGACATCAGTGTTACTTAATGTTAATATATACAAGGTGCTACACTGCAAATAGTTTACTTTCATTTAAAAGTAAAATACTGCATATAGTATCAATGGTAAATGGCCTGTAGCACTTTTCTAATCTTGATGACTCCTCTCAGTGCTTTGGAATGGGGAGACTGGGATCGAACAGCTGACCTTCTGCGTAGAGGATGACCCGCTCTACCACCTGAGCCACAGTTGCCTTGTCCCTGCGTTGGCTGTCAGTCTCACCTGTTGCTTCTGCCCCAGTGGGGTCTCCCTCGGCACCATGTTGGATGCTGTCCTCTTCCTCTTCCTCCTCCTCCTCCTCCTCCTCCTCTTCCTCCTCACATCTCTGTCTTCATCAGCTGCTGACCCTTCCTGAGCCTCTCTAGCTGCGACAGCTGTCATAGCAGCGCTGGTTGAAGCCTGGAAATATCTCAAACAAATGAATTTGTGAGTCCTTGAATCCTCTTGATTGTGGATTGAGGGAGGAGACAGTGTGTGAGTCCCTTACACTCTCCCTCACACTCCTGATCTTGTGTTGATCCACACAGATCCAGGGCTGCTGGTCCTACATATGCCCAGAAAGGGATCCGTTAGAGTGGTGCAGGGCGATGGGTTTGTTGTTTGCTTCATCTCATTCACTTCTCATCCTGTTCTCTTGTTGCTTGTTGTAGAAAATGGTCGAGTAGAAGAGGAAGATGCCAGGTATGAGTCAGAGTGGTCCCTGTTTGTGGACCCAGCTCCCACAGAGCAGCCGGTCCCCGTGTGACCGCTACAAACACGCCTGCTGCAGCCACGACGGACACGTGTACATCCTGGGCGGCCGAGACAACAGCTGTCTGAGGGACTTCTGGAGGTACAGCGTAGGTGAGAGCAAATACACACCACTTGTGTTCAGTTCATTCCAGCACCACAAAGGTTTGTGACATTCAAAGCAACAGTGGGAGTGACATGCTGGGTTCAGTGCTTATTTCATGGACCTGATCAAAAACAAGGAGCTGCATTGAAATCCAACACGTTACTTTGTCCACTTTCTTAGTGTGTAACGAGTGGATGAAGTTGAGCTGCAGCAGTGAAGCTGCACCAGAAGAGCTGGAGGAACATTCAATGGTGGCTCATGAGGTACAAACCCATCAAAATCTGATTAAAATCGTTTTTTAAATCCACTTTTTATATTTGATCTATAAAAAATTGATATGTCGCTTCCGTATTTGCCAAAATCAGTTTTTGTTGTTTGTCAAGAATGTGTTCAGCAGCTTCTACCTTTGCAGGGCTTCCTGTATGTGTTCGGGGGCCTGTTGGATTCTGCATACACCTCGTGCAAATGTGCCCTGTGGGTGTTTGACATCGGTGAGTTTCACTTTAGACGTTCATGCAAGACGCAGCTTGAACCATCAGCCATGCTCGTTGATTCCTGTCGCACTCGTCTCCCGTTCTGTGGGAAATCTGTGCTTTTCCTTAATATCCCAGTTTCTGAACCAAATGAAAAACTTTTAAATGAACTCTTTCAGTAAACATCTCAGAAAACCATAAGAAAATATATCCACATTTATTGCTTTCCAAAGTTCTGTTGTCCTCCCTCAAAATCTTTCATCAATAAACTAAAGCTGAAAGGTCAAAGATTCCGTCTATCACCGTCTTGTTTGGTTTTTCTCACGTGCTCTACTTTCCTTTCCTGTTTCTCTCAGCAAAGCAGAACTGGGTGTCCTGCCAGAGAAAGAGGAGCTCCCCTCAGGTACACAGCACCTTTCAAGCACTGTAGATATTATCAGATATTAAGTTGCCATGTTTGCTTCCAAATATCCTTGTAGCCTTGTTTTCAAATGGTCAGACGAGTACTATCAAGTCAATGAATAACTTCCACATTTCTGAAGAACAAGTCGAGTGCCAGATGTTCCAGAGGAAACTGACACATCTGTCTTCCCTGTAGAACCTGGTAGATGCTACGCTCTTTAGCAGTTATTGAGAAATGTTAGCTCTGAGAAGGTTCTGCATTTTGAAAAAAGGAAATTACACATTTGAATGTTTAATGATTCAGAAACTTCTCAGCACTTAGAGTTCTGAACACTCAGGGACACTTCAAGTGATTCCATGTATTAAAATGTGTGTATATTTCTGTGTGTGTGTGTGTGTGTGTGTGTGTGTGAAGTCCAAAATGCCGACCAACAGAAAGGGACACAGTGCAGTGGTGGTGGGTTCGGACATGCTGGTGTATGGAGGACTTGTAGACATGAAAGGATCTTCACAGGACTTCTGGGGTTTGGATTTCGGTGAGTTTACGACACGTGGATTTGCACTGCACGTTTTAACTTGTTGAGTTTTGAGTGTGTGTCAAGCATGTACACACTTCTACTGATGACGACACTGGGGTTGAACTATAGTAATTTCGTAAGTAAATTCCCAGCAGGGTGTGTTACATGCACTGCAATGTACCAAGAGTAAACAGGGGCTGTGCAACTTCAAGTGAAGCTTTCAAATGGTTAAAGAAAGGCTGGTCAGAAATATAGATGGTTTCAGATTCATTATCTGTCCCCCTGTGTTTTCATGTGTGACAGATACCATGGCCTGGTCCTTGCTGAGTGGTTGTCAGCAGGGCTCTTTAGGCCCAGGCCCCAGACACAGTCACTCAGCCGTGGCCCACCAGGATTGCATGTACCTGTTCGGGGGCTTGAAAGGCTTGAGGGAGCAGAGGGACTTCTGGAAGTGGAGTTCCATCAGCCACACGTGGAGTTCCCTCAGAACCAAGTGAGGAGTAAATTCAAATTGAGTCAATCAGTATCCCAGCTGGGGAAGAGGTCAGTGCACACAGTGGACATTGTGTTGTGTGTTCCTTCCTGTGACCCCCCCCCCCCCCCCTCTGATTGTTTCCCTCAGGTCCGGTCCCTCCAGACTGATGGGTCACTCGGCTGTAGTCTACAAGGACAGCATGCTTCTCTTCGGTGGAGGCGAGAGCCAGAACTCCCCGAACAACTGCCTGTGGAGGTACAGCTTCACCTCTCAGACGTGGGGGCAGGTGGCCACTCTCCCAGGCTCTAGCCCCCCGGACAAGATCCACCACTGCTGCACTGGTCTGGGTCCGAGCTACATGTCGGACAGCAGCAGCCCGTCCTCCACCTCAGGACGCCAAGAAAGGCTAATGGAGGACAAGCTCAGGCCCTTCAAGAACAAGTGCTTCCCTTCACCTCTCACATTTCTGGGATCAGAGGGAGCTATAGAGCTGGAGACGTTCAGCCTGGACCAGTGCTACGAGAGCAAAACACTCTCGAACTCTTCACAACTGGACCACAGCAAAGAGCACTTGATGGGGAAAGATGCGCAGCAGATCGGATACGGTTTGACCTTTGAGAACAAAGCTTTCGGGAACCAGTGGAGCTGCACAGAGGAGGACCTGATCAATGAGGACGATGGGGACATAGTCCAGCACCTGCCCGACCTGCTGCTGGTGCTGGGGGGGAGGCCGTGCTCCAGTCACAGCCCCATGTCCATATGGCAAATGACCCTCACTGACTCGTAGCCACCTGCGGACAAACTATATATATATTCTAAAAACTGTGTTATAATATATCTTTATCTTTTTTAATCTCACATATTCCAACGGTTATACCAACATCCTGTAAATAAGAAAACAACTTGAAATATTTCTATAAAGCTACGGAGCATTTTATATTGTGAATTTATGCGTTTGTCACTCTTTATTTTTGCGATGCTCAAATATTTTATTAGAGGAAAAGCCTTGTAAGTTACTGAAGTCGTTAACATGCATGTATGGCTCCAGGCCCTTACGGCCAATAAACAATAAGCATTATAGCTAATTGATGAATGGATGGATTGATTGACAGCAGTAGTGTTACTATGAACACAAAGGAGTAAGTACCACAGACAGTACAGATGTTTCTCCGCTCCCTCAGACTGAACAAACATCTGTTTATGGCATGTACAGCATCCAGCCACCAGGGGGCAATCAACACGTTCGGGCTTCACTCGTTACTTTCACATGCTGTCAGGAAATGTATACACATGTTCTGAGTTTGGTGCATAAAGCATGAAGGTCAGGATCAGTCCCCCCCTTCGACCTCCTCCTGTGGTAGTTCATTGTTTATTTGTGCTGAATGTCTGTGACACAGTTCGAACCCAACAAGCTGCCACATGTCTGCAGATCTGACGATGTTCATCTCCATCCAGCATTCCCTGTAAGATGACCTAAATTCCACACGGTGGCGCCAGAGCTCCGTGTTGTGTTGGTCCGTCTGTCTCACCAGTTGAAGCACAGTGTACTGCAGCAATAGTATAATGAAGAAACACAAATTGTATTATTGACAGTGAACTGAAAACTATCTAAAAGGGAAAAGCGACACCTACTAGCAGCAGTAACAACTGAACTCAAAACCACAACCTAAAACACTAAATTATCACACTACCAACACCAGCACACAACTTGAGCAGAGGAGCACCAACACACACAAACACACACACACACAAACACACACAGACACACACACACACACACTCACTCACTCACACAGCTGCAGGTACAAGTCTGACACCTGAATGGAGACTGGGAGATACAGCAGGTCTTATTCAGCCATGGCTAAAAACCAGTGAAGTTCAGGTCTGGTGGTGGGATCTGGATACGACAACACAGCCTCAACTTTTTACTACACCTATCTTATACATGTGATTAGAGTAATTAGAGTAATTTCTAAATAAATTAGCTTTGTATCATACTTCATCACTGCTCCACACATAACCTGGACGCTACCACAGCTACACGTATCACACATACTATGATTTATTAATCTAATATACTGTGAGTCATTCAGGCCTCAGTCAGCCATGTTACTTTTATAGACTGTGTTTAATAAAGTCTGCCTAAGTATTCAGTCTTCTTGTTGGAGTTATGACACCACATCTCTCTCTCTCTCTTTCTCTCTCTCTCTCTGTATCTAACTATCAATCGATCGATCTATCAATCGATCTATCGATCTATCTATCTATCTATCTATCTATCTATCTATCTATCTATCTATCTATCTATCTATCTATCTATCTATCTATCTATCTAACTCTATTTCTCTCTCTCGCTAACTCTATTTCCCTCTCTCTCTCTGTCTCTCTCTCTCTCTTTCTTATATCTATCTCTCTCTCTCTCGCTAACTCTATTTCCCTCTCTCTCTCTGTCTCTCTCTCTCTCTCGTATATCTATCTCTCTCCCTCTCTCTCTGTATCTAACTATCAATCGATCTATCTATCTATCTAACTCTATTTCTCTCTCTCTCTCTAACTCTATTTCCCTCTCTCTCTCTCTCTGTCTCTCTCTCTATTTATCAAACTATATAACTCTATTTCTCTCTCTCTATGTATCTAACTCTTTTCTCTCTCTCGCTCTCTCTCTCTCTCTCTCCCTCTCTCTCGCTCTCTCTCGTAAGTGTAATGAAATGTCTCACTCGCTAGATGGCGCTCTTTGCTTGGTAATCTGGATGATAACAGTCATGAACTGATTAGACTGAAGTCTCTTGACAACAATTTATGACTTTATCCAGATCCCTTAGAATATATGTTTGACTTCTATTTCAAATATCATTTTCATACACTTAGGCCCAATAAAGAAGAAATGAAGAGTTCATAACTGGACGTTTTTTATCACCTAAATAAGTGATTCCAGGTTCACTGGGATAAGTTTAAACCAGTTTAACTTTGCTGGTTTTATATTGTGTGTGTTTTAGAGTTTATAACATGAAGTTCGAGATGTGACTGAGTGATGACTTTACACAGCGACCTCCCCAGACCTGAGAGCGATGTGTAATCAGGTGATGCTACACACAGTCACAGTCTTTAAGACGAAATGATGCAACCCTATGTGTAACCATAATAAACCCGTGTCCCATCACTGGAGCCCTGGAGACGTAGTATTCGAATAATCCGGTGCGCCCAGTGGGTGGAAATCCCCACGTGGTTTCCACTCGTGTATAAAAACTTCGGGTGAGCGGAGCCCCTGTTGTCGTGATTGCAAAGACGGAGCAGGGTCTGGGTGCAGCAGCAGCAGCATCTCGCAGGGACGCACGGAGTTGGCCATCCACAGCCACGCGCACGGGACTCGCTCTCTCACTCAGTCAGTCACTCAGGCGCATTCACAGGAACACGCCTGGACCCACCGAGCGCTTACACTCTCCTCGGGTGGTTTGAATGAGGCAGACGCGACTGAGCTGAAGCGCACCGGGGGGTTTTCATTCAGACTTATCGGTGACCTGGTCGATTACGTGAACGTGGCGTCACCGGAGCGCCTCAGCGACATGGACTTTTATTTCGCGCGTTGCCGGAGCAGTGAGCGCACGATGACAGGAGTTAATTAGCCTCATCACTTGAGCTCTATACTCGTGTATGACTGGGAATACAATCCTCGCACTGGTCCCCTGTGGTGGACTCCTGGAGAACAAGTGGATGCGCAACCCGGAACTTTCACACGTTTTAAATTAACTTTGCTTTAACTCCAGAGAGAGAGCGAGAAAGAGAGAGAGAGTGTGTGTTGCGCGCATGTGTTCGTGCTTTGCGGGTGTGTATGCGTGTGCGTCTTTTCAGGCTTGTTTTGATTAGCCCGTTGGACTTACACCTTTAAGTTGAGAAAATGAGCTTCTACAGTCTGGCGTTGTCCTGCTTGCTGGCGTGCTTTGTCTCCGTGCGCTGCAGCTCGGTGGCCGGGGCTGAGGCGCAGAGCGCGACCCAGGAGTCGTGCGCGTCCTGCGGCCTCAGGGCTCCGGACGCGTCGGAGCGGGAGAACATAGACTTTCTGGAGGCGGTGAAGAGGCACATACTGAACCGGCTGCAGATGAGAGACAGACCCAACATCACCCACCCCATCCCGAAGGCGGCGATGGTGACGGCGCTGCGGAGGCTGCACTCCGGCAAAGTGCGAGAGGACGGCCGGGTGGAGATCCCCAACTTTGACGGGCAGTCCGCGTACAACAACGAGGTGCACGCGGAGACCTCCGAGATCATCAGCTTCGCCGAATCAGGTAGTCATCAATAATTCATTGAAAACATCTCTCGACCCCTGGATGAACCCGCTCAGTCTGACTTTATGCAACAGGCAGTGCAGGGACCCAGGTGAACCCACAACCCCACAGAGTCATTCACAGTGTGGTTCCAATCCATGGGACTCAACACATGATTATTATCTATAAGAACTCCATCAGATCCAGTGCAGTCACTGGTCTCATCCTCTTATTTACTGTCCCACTGAGCAGGACCCTGAACCTGCTCCTGAGGTCCTGGATGTGTGTGAGCGGCTGAATGAGATTTAAACTGTAAAGGCCTTTATCTGCTCTAAAGACTAGAAAAGCGCAATATAAATGAAGTCCATTTACCATGTACTGGTCCCTCCTGCACTGGAGCCACTGGTTGGTGTTAAACCTCCTGTTTCAGCCTGATGAAAATGAAGAAGAAATGAAACTAAAGAAAGAGTCCTTAAATTACCCCCGTGTGTTGTCTAGGGGATAAAAAGAACCTCTGAATCCAATTTCATCACTAAAGCTCTGCTCACACTCAATACTCCAATGTATAATGCCCTCTTTTAGATACGGACAAAGTCCCTCAATTGGCCATTTATCCCTTCCTCTCTAAGAATGTGTATCTAACTAATTCTCAGAAGTCCAAAGAGAACCCCCCCCCCCCCCATGCACACACAACCACATATGCAGGCTTACCCACACATACGCACACACACACACACCTAAAATCATCTGTGCTTGACAGAATCCAATAATTGTCAGTTAGAGCTGTGAGAACATCTTTGACACAAACTGTTAGTTTAACAAAAAGAAAACATATAATTAAATGCACCTAAATAGGATGTGTACACACACATATACACACAAAACACACACGCACACACACACACACACCATCCTGTCTTTTCCCATTGGCCCTGCCGGTACAATTAGCCTGAATGGACTGCTGGGTCCTGCCTTCCAATGGGAATGATCTGAGCACCCTCATGACAAGGGAACAAAAGCAAGGCAATTATTATAAGAGCACTATGTGTTCCTGCTGAACACAGCATGTCAACGTTAAGAAGAAAAAAGGAGGGAAAACAAAAGATATTGCTCAGAATAATGCATGAGACATTTGAGTCCGTGCAGGGCTGGATCGGGGAGTGTGGGTGGAGGGACATGGCATTGGCAATGGGGGAGGTGATATTGTGTGTGTGTGCCCATATTGCAGTGTTGTAAAGAATGCTTTTGTCGTTCCAAAGGTTCGCTGGGCTCCTTTGCTTCTTCTCCTTCTTCTGCTTCTATTTTTTTCCCCTAGTTCCATTCTTCCTCACACCTTTGAGCATTTGTGTGGCATTGTACCATGGAGCTGGCTTGGGTCCCTGCTCCCTAGACCCGGTCTGCCTCCCGGCCAGCTGGCTCACGCCCCAAGATCAGATACTGCCAGCCGGGGGCATGGCTCAGAGGCAAGGTCTCCAGAAAGCTCCGAAGCCAGGGGAGCTTGTCCCCCCCAAAAGCATGGGGGAGCCTGAATTGTTGTTGTCACAGTTGAGGACAAGGCGGTTGGGCGGGGGGTGCGGTTGGGGGGGTGCGGTTGGTAAATGTAGCGAGCCAACAAATGGATGTGGATGGGTGTTTATGTGTATGTGTGAAACAGGCAGGTCAGCATGGGTCCTCTGCTTCCCCTAAGCACCGGGTCAACCCCGGCCTCTTATCTCCGGTTGCAGCAGTGCAGAGGCATGAGCTCTGCCAGCGGCCCCCTGGCAGGTGAGCGAGTCGATGCCAATCTCCCTTCTCCCCTGACACGGTCCCATGGGTCGCCGCCGAGGGATTCGGTGTCCCGTGTCCACGGGAGCAGAGCGAGGGACACATGCAGGGAAGGAGGGAGGGAGGGCGAGAATGAGAGGAGTCGATGGAGAAGTTGAGATCTGCGCTTCTTGATTGCTCGCTGGAGCTGTGTGGACCCAGTGAACTCGTGGCGAGTGGTCCAAGACATGGAATTAAGACTTCATTATGGGAGGTCATTAACTCCAGCCCGGTTCCTCCACAGGATCAGTTGGCAGGTTTACTTCAGGACACAACTCTTTCATGAGGAGCTGTCAGTCAGGGCGCCGCTGGACCCGCTCCAGACATTTTCCACATTCACTCACAAGTGTGTGTTGTGGTCAGTGGGCCTTGCTGCCTCTGTGTGGCTTGTGACACTGGTAATAATTTATGTAATATTAATAAAAACACCACCGTAGTAGAGTCTAAGTGCCGTAGTGTCCGATAGTCCATCATCTCACCCCTGCCCCCCCCGCCGCCCTCCCACACCTCCTTAACCTTTCCTCAAGAGCTGAGGCTCGGGCCTGAGGGATGGCTGTTACATGTGCACACGCCTCGGCTCATGTTAGCGCCACATTGCCGAGCCCTTGTCCTTCCGCGCCGTGTGGTCTTTGTCGACAGCGGCTTTGAGTAATGAGCTCTGGAGCCGCCTGCCCGCCCGCCTGCCTCCACGGCCTCTTCCCTGGCTTGGTGGCGCAGGTGGAGACACGCTGAAGCAGCTCTTTATCCTCGCGAGCCCACCCAGGTGTCCTGCCTGCCGATACTCACCGGCAACCTTTCCACTGCGGGGTCAGGCGAGGCGTGTCCGGGCCAGCTGACACTGGATGAAAAGAACAATTTGCTCTCGAGGAGGAGCTCACTTGGAATATGGGATGTTGATGACCGTGCTCAGTGCTGTGGAAGACATATGGTCCAGCTTGTGTGCCTCATAGGGGACATACTGTAGAAGTGAAGCTGAAGGGACGTCAGTGATTAATCATTTTTGTTCACAGTTAAATATTTACCTCATCATCCGAAGTACTTTTGTCAGACGTGTAGACTCGACAGTTCCTTCCTCACTTTCCAAACACCAGTTGATGAAGCCGTCTCATCTGAAGCTCCATTCAGTGTCTGTTTCTGCAGCGTTGACCCAGAGGGGACATCGGTCCGTCAGCTGTACACAAGTTCATAGCAGCTGATGTGCTAAACCTCAGGTGAAGCTTTGTTTGGTGGTTTGCTCTGATACAACCCCATCTTCATTATTCTATGGGTCAGAAGAACTGTGGCTATGAATCAGAGATGAACAAACCATTTGATTGAATCTTAAAATTAGAAAATTGTAATGTGCATTTTTCACCTTTGCCTGACATTTGAGAGGCGGGTGAATCAGTAATGATATTAAAAGTAAGTGCAGCTGCTGTATAATAACATCAGCGCTGTCACTGCTTCCCATTAATCAATGTGACGGAATGCCAGACCCTGAATCAGTTATTCTCTCCGGCTCTGGACACCAGAGGTTCTAACTGTGATTTTCTTAAATGGGAAAGTCGTCTAATCAGGGAAACAGCTGAGCGCCTTCGCCAGTGGTCAGTTTTATTTTCTGACTTCATCTGTTCATCTGTTCATCTGTTCATCACGCTGTCACCACACGCCCGGTGCTGCGTGGTGCCTCGACTTCTGGGCCCGGAGCTGTCGGGACAAGTAGGAACGCACAGCGCAGAGCGAGGTGAGGTTAGTTACCTGTAGCCCCGAGGGGCCTTTACAGCAGTCACAGGTATGTCAATCACTTCAGATGGATTTCAGTGTGTACACAATGTGTACTTGATACTACGCGCTCTTTGGTATTGAGGAGGCTGATACTTGATGTATTGCTTGCTGTGGGGCGGGGTGTGTGTCAGTGCATGGGTGGATGGAAATGTGTGTGTGTGTGTGTGTGTGTGCGCACGTGTGTGTGAACAGCTTGAGCTCCCAGCTGACAAGCTACAGAGTGGGGAGCCGGTCTGAACAGGCCCCTGAGTGAGTGTAAAGCCGTGGTTT
This sequence comes from Platichthys flesus, assembly GCF_949316205.1. Classification (NCBI taxonomy): domain Eukaryota; kingdom Metazoa; phylum Chordata; class Actinopteri; order Pleuronectiformes; family Pleuronectidae; genus Platichthys; species Platichthys flesus. The sequence goes on from NC_084957.1 coordinate 2,879,596, forward strand.
ACAGGAGGAAGAGGCGTGAGGCGCCTTAAAGAGGGGGGCCCGTCTTTGGTGGCCACCTGTTGACATTGACACACACTAATCAGTCGGCAAACAAAGTAATTTAGCTGCTTTCAAAGGCGCTGCTCTGCTTGAGCACATTGTACCGATTCTCCAGAAATAGAAACCTTTCAAGTTACCTCAGGGTAATTTGGAAGACATCATTAGGCCCGAAAAAAAAAATACTGCTAGGGAGAACCCATTGCCACCTTTGGACACCCGGGATCTCTTCATTGTGGTGCTGTGTAAAGTGGCCAGTGTCATGTTAATGGCTTTTATTTTTGCCTCATCATGCTTTTTGCTGCAAGGCCACGCATTTCAATGCCGGGCTGCAGCGCGGCTGTCTCCCAGTGCCTAACAGGGGGCTTTGTGCTGTCACTCTCAGGGTGCTTACACTGGAGGGAGGCAGTGGGGGGTGGGGTAGGGTGGGGGTGGGGTTCAGGTTGGGCACTAACGACGAACCCAGTGAACCTCGCAGGAGCCTTGGCCGTGTCCGTCACCCTCCCACCTTTTCCACTTGCATCCTTCCTCCTTTGCTTCATCTTCCTTCTCTCTGTTCTCCTCCCTCCCTCCATCCCACCCCCCACCCCTCTCTCCTTTTTTGGCCCTGTCACTTACAAAACTGGATCTTAGGCCAACTGGGCCTGATCCCAGATCTGGCCTGTCACAGCTGGCCTATCAGGAGCTCCCTCAGGAGGTCACCTGACACAGTGATTGAGGGAGAACAGAGAAAACAAGGGGAAAACAGATCTTTAAAGACAAAGCCGTGCCATTCTTGGCTTGTGTGTGTGTGTGGTGGTGGGGGGGGGGGGGCTTTCTGCCTTCTAAGTGAGCATATGCTGTGTGTGAGTTTTATAGGCAAACAGTCTATGGGCCTTTCTCTTGAAATAGGAGAAATGTATTTGACTCACCTGTCTCTGCTTCTGATCACGAGGTGAAAACCACGACAGCACACTATTTACCGATGTAGACAAAAGGCCGATAGAGATTAATCCCCCCCTCTGTTTGTTTTGTCTCCGACAGATGGGCTCACATCCGTCAAGTCCAGCCTCTACTTCTTCATCTCCAACGAGGGCAACCAGCACCTGTACGCGTCCCAGGCCAACCTGTGGCTCTTTTTCCGAGTGCTACCAGCTGGTGCTGAGAAGGGCCTGCGGAGGAAGGTGACTGTCAAGATCCATTACCAGGAGGCCGGCACTCCGAGCGGTGCTGAGGGGGGACCGGGGGGCGGCGGCGGAGGGGGAACGGGCCGCTGGGCCCTGGTGGAGAAGCGTGTGGATCTGAAACGCAGCGGCTGGCACACCTTCCCCCTCTCAGAGGCGGTGCGGGCTGTGTTTGGGAAAGGCAGCCGGCGGCAGGACCTGGAAGTCCACTGCGACGGCTGTGAGACATCTGGTGTGACTCCGGTGCTGGTGGACCCAAGTGATCCGGCCCACCGGCCCTTCCTGGTGGTGCGCGCGCGGCAGGTGGATGGAAAGCACCGCATTCGTAAGCGGGGGCTTGAGTGTGACGGCACCAGCGGGGGCTTGTGCTGCCGGCAGCAGTTTTACATCGACTTCCGCCTTATCGGCTGGAACGACTGGATCATTGCACCAGCTGGTTATTATGGTAACTATTGTGAGGGCAGCTGCCCGGCCTACATGGCAGGAGTGCCGGGCTCGGCCTCGTCCTTCCACACCACAGTCGTGAACCAGTACCGCATGAGAGGGATGAGCCCCGGCTCAGTCAACTCCTGCTGCATCCCCACCAAGCTCAGTACTATGTCCATGTTGTACTTTGACGACGAGTACAACATCGTGAAGAGGGACGTGCCCAACATGATCGTGGAGGAGTGTGGCTGTGCTTGAATCCACACTGACTCCTCATTATCTGAACTCAGAACAGTCAGAAAGGCCTTTTGTACAAACAGGACGTTATTGTAGGTACACATATACAATATATCTATACCAACTGTATGTGCAAGCAACACACACACACACACACACACACACTGGTGCAATCTTGCAAATGCAAGTGTCAGTGCTGTGCCCGTGTGTGCATGCGTGTGCTCACTCCTGCTTGTGTGGGCGTATTTATCCGACTGAGTGACACACTCGCTGTACAACTTGTCAGCGGTGGGATGAGAAGGGAATGTTATCACCAAATGATATTTTACTCTAGTTTTGCCATTTCTAGTCAAAAAATAATGGCCCATCATCTCCTCTTGAATGAAGATAGAAAGCGCTTAAGGAAAGTGACAGGCTCAGCCGATGACATGATTGGCTTCACCATCCCCCTGCTCCCAGCCCTGCTCCTCCAGCCCCCTTAAATACTCTAAGCACATAACAGACTTTTTGTTTTTATAAAGCACTGACAATTCATCAGCTTATACAATTCAGAACACCAGCACTTCGCTACTACGCCGACAGACACAGTCCGACTGTCCTCTCTGATGGAATTAGACAGCGGCAGCGCTTAATGCCTTGCAGGATTAAACCCTGAGCAGCAGCAGAGTTGCAGATGGAGGCCGTGTGCGGAGCCACCGCTGTTGTCCTTCTTGCTGTTGACGACGGCCCTCGACCTCGACCTCGACCTTCGACCTCCTGCCTGTCAAGAGTGCTGCAGGCCCTGCTACCCTGACAACCAGGTGAAGATAGAACTCATAAGTGCACTTCACTTGTGCACTAGCAGCGACCGAGAGAGAACTGCTTCTTCCTGGGCCGTACGTTTCTGCAGGGGGGGGGCCCGAGGACACAGAGACTCTAGTTTCAGCCCAGTGCGTTGCCACAGTGCAGTGCAGCACTTGCAGAAACTGAAATGCACACCCTGAATAGCACTTGTTTAAAGAAATGCCTTCCAAGGGGTACTGAGTGTCCTGTCCTATCGCTAAATAAGTGCCACATGAGCTATGCAATGTATAGTAACCTATACCCATACTCAACATTCTCTATTAGACTGAATCCTTTTTCCATTTCTCCTTTCTCTCTCCTCCTCCTCCTCCTCCTCCTCTCTCTCTCCAGTCCTCAACTCTTTATCAATACTTGAAATGTAATCTTTCGCTTCCTTTCCAAAGCGAATGATTGTTGTGATGTTTGCACTGAAAAGTTGCAGGATTAGTGAAACAAAAACTGCCATTGAAATGTTATTTTTATAGAAGTAAATTGAATTTTGTTTCAAATGTATTTTAAATAATGGAACCAAAGAGGCCAAGATGTTAGCTATTGTACTAAGATGGCGAGGCCATTGAGTTACTGTGTACAATACTGTTTTTGATTAATCGCAAAAGGCCTACCACTGTATCAGGGTACGATATATGATCTTCATTTCTTAGCTCTATTTTCATTCTCTGTTTTGTACAATAAGCAACATTTCATTTTTTCATCTTTAATTCTATTTTTGTTTCAGTTTTCTATTTAATAAGAAAGTTATTTTTAGTTCCTGTATAAGAATCATTTAGTCCAATAAATTTCATCTGTACAGTTTATGTAAAATAAAATGTTTTCTTAAGTATTGTCGTAGCTTCAAGTTCTTTGTGAGACGTGTGTGAGAAATGGGTTGGGCCGATACCCCGAGCTGTTGTTGTTTTGTTCTGATGGAAGGAGCCTCGCTCGGATACCTCCCAGGACTCAAAGGTGGGGCTGAAAAATAACTGAGCATGGCACAAAAAAACACACGCACGCTCCAGCCTCCGTCTCTACTGGTTGAAACATAAAACTCCTCTCGTCTGCTGGGACTGAGTGTCTCTCTTAAGCTGGAGCTGTAGAGCAGTAATTACAACTGTGATTAACAACTGTGAGGCTCGGTGCGCTGGCAGCCGCTCTGGCGTCCAGAGCGGCTGCCAGCGCACCGAGCCTCACGGATCTGCCTGGTTCCCCTTTGGGCTGCAGTGTTTGTTCATGCACTTTATATGTTTGCATGCGCTCACAGATAGTTGTGTGTTGGTTTGCGTTGCGCTCCTGAGTCTGTAACATCAGAGCGCTGTCCCCCCCCCCCCCCCCCCCCCCCCCTGCACCGCCGCTCTGTGTCACAAGGTGGGTTGAGCAGCATGTCAACACTTTGTGAAACTGCACAAGGCATGTCGGACCGACCACCTGCCTGTGCCAACACCTTCCAGCAGCCCCATGTCCTGCGAGACGCCCCATCAAAACACATCATGTGTCTCTGTAAAATATCAGCCAGATAATTGCTCTAAATGTATCTGTGTTAGGCCGTGCCAAGAGATTTGTTTGCCTGCAGGGCAAATAGCATGTCAGGGAGGGATCAGTATAAATAACTTTACCTGTAGCTGGATGGATGAGTCAGCAGAGCGTCTCCCAGAGAGGGAGATAATAAAGCAATATTTATGGTGTGTGTGATTGATGGGTGGGCGAACACGGAGAGAAATGATTTGTCACAAGTGATCGGGGGCAGCCGGGGTTGTTGTTAATCTTCTTCGTGGAGCCCACACCTCTGCAAACAGACCGAGAGCAGGGAGAGAGTTGTGTAGCTGTCTTGTCATGCTTCCCAACGCAAGCCAACATCTCCACAGCTGGAATGTTAATGACGCCGAGCGAGAGCTGGAGGCCATTAAGCGTGCTGCTGCTCACGGCTGCAATCGGGGGCCACACACTCACTCGGGAAAACAACATCATCACAAGATGTGCGTCCACACTCGCACAAATCCAGAGCTTAGTGTGCTCTCGTGCAGACGTGTGTGTACGTAATGACGCTCCCTCTCAGGTGTGCTCATTCCCAAACTCAGCCTGACTTGCACATATGCACTATAAACAAGACACCTAACGCAACTATGCACGCACACACAGTCACACACACACACACACACACACACAACCTCTACAACCCTTAGTTATCAGCTTAAACAAATATTGTCCCCCTCCCCATCCACATCTCATAGCGCCGCAGGTTGAGGTCACCACAGCCGCCAAGTTGACAGGGTCAACTGGTTTATCACCCCAATAGCGCTGGCTCCTCCGAATCCGCCTGGTGCTCGTTCAGTGATGAATTTATGACATCGCCCGGGGGCCAGGATCTTCTCTGCTCCACGTCGCTTGTCTTCCGCTCTGTGGCCTGGAGCTGATGAATTCTCTGATCACTCACGTATCCGCCATCGTTGGAGTTTTAAAGATCTATTTTTTTTTAAATTCCCGATGATATTTCTGCTCGGCCTGTGACACCAGGTCCTTTACTCGGGATTGACAGCTTCAGTTCACTGGGCTAACACAACATGAGTCCTATTCCTGCCGATTAGAGCCTGACCCTTTGTTTCAGCTTCTAAAGATCATGTAAAGGCACTCTTATTCTACGGATTTATGGCGAGGGCCCCCTAAGACAGGAGGCTTACTCCGGCCCTGTTTGCTTCTTCCAACAACTCAAAGTGACATTTTGACCTTTGGAGCGACATGGACTGTGGTCCCTGTGCGCTCCCTCTCTCAGGCGGATTACTGCAGGAGAAGAAAGGCTTTACAACTTGAAAGCATATTTTTCCGCACTAATGAGCGAAAAACGTCATTAATCCAAACATTCTTTATAGCCACATTCTGTATTTCTCCCTTAATATTTTCTCGTCACTCTTTGTGCCTCTGTTGCTTTAATACAGGCAACAACAACAGGAAAGACTAAAGATATTGTTTGAATTCTCTAATCAGCACACAAATATATGAGTGAACCCGTGGCGACTTCAAAATAAGGGCATAATCCTTCATTCAGTGTCAATGAAAGGAAGTGGGGAGCGGTGTGCTAGTACAGTCCACAGTTAGAAACAGCTTTCAGCGATAACACAGCCTCTCAGCGCTGTTTCCAGATCAGTCAATATATTCTCTCTCTCTCTCGTGAACACTATCGTGAAGGAGCCGATGGGGTCAAAGTGGCTCCGTGTGTGTTGTACGTGTGTATTTCTGTGAGTCCACAGTGTCATAATGTCAGGGTTGTTCCCCCCCCAGTTTAGAAAAACAACTGAGGCCTTGTCACCAGAATCAACCCCCCCCCCCAAACGAACTATATCTCCCCGTCAGCCCGTAAACCTTCTCACCTCCTCACCCCGCCTTGCACCATGCTGACCTCCTGACTCCCCGAGTACAGAAGGCACACTCAGGGGCCACAAAGCCCTTATTTGTGTTGTCTACGGTGGCTAGTGCGAGCCCCGAGAACCACCTCCACTCACCTCCAGTGCAGGAGTAAAGCAACACGGCGCTGGCTGTGTGCGAGCCAGACACTGGGAATGGATGGAGGCAGAGGAGGGGGGGTAATGGTGCAGATTAATCTCACCCGTGGTTTGTTTTCTTTCCTCACCGATTTTTTGTTTTTGACACAATCGTCACAATTTCCCAGAGGCCGAAGTGAAGTCTTCACACAACACAACACAACACAACACAACAGAGATTCAATTTAAAAGAACACATCACAGAGAAAAGCTCCTATTTGTGAGGACCAGTAAACCAGTATAGTCCAAATAGCTTTCCCAGTTCTCTGGACTGTTATTATGTAACACGATCAACCATGCAGGAGCTATAATAAACTTCTGTGTGCAGTGTTTGTGGGTCTTTGGAGTATGAACAGCATTATGACGTGGCTCTATAATCAACAGCCCTTCTCCCCTTCTCCACATTATTCAGGCTTTTAGACATTTTGCTATTGTTTTCCCTCCTGGAACCTGTTGACAAGTTAAACCTGGCTTACCAATGGTATTCTGGACCGATGAAGGAATTTCTGCGTTTTTTTTAACAACCCTCTAAAAGGGAAAGGAATCCTGGTGACTAATGTCCTGTGCGCTCTCAGGAGTTAAATGTAGAACCAGTATGTAAACAGTCTGGCTTTTGTCTCGGAGGAGCATAGTTTCTGTGCACATTCAAGTGACATAGTGTATGTGATGGTCGGCCAACTGATAGCAGCAGCAGCAGCGGTGGTGGTGGTGGTGGTGGTGGTGATGGTGGCAGCGTTTGTGAATGGACCCGGTCGCACACGCTGATTGGAAAAGACCAACACTATTCCTACTTTAGTAATAAACCTAACAATAAAAGCCCTGTGTGTTGATCTCCAACGTTTTTTCTCCTTGTGCACCTTGTGTGTTTGTTTGCACTTGTGTTTGACTACTCAGTGTGTGTGTGTGTGTGTGTGTCAGAGGGGAAATTCCAGCCAGGGGGATCTAAGGTGTGGCTGAGGATCATCTCTGACCACTTTAAAGCGGGGCCATCATCAGCGTTCCTGTATGACTCTCCGCCCCAGCTGCATTTCCCTCTGAGGGCTCATTATTCGGGCAGGTGCCCTATTGTCCCATCTTTGCGGGCCTTTTCATGAGCATACCAAAAACACAACACCAAAATATGCAGGGAGGCGGAGGTGGCGGAGGCAGCGGTGGTGGTGGTGGTGGTGGTGGTGGTGGGGGGGGGGGGGGGGGGTGACCTGAGTCAGAGTGAGGAAGATTCAGAAAAACCATCAAAAGAAGAGAGGAACCTTTGTTGAGGGAGCACACACAACGGAAGAACAATGGGTTTACATGTTGGGGGGGTTAGAGCAGTTGGATGTGGTGATGGTGGCCACTATAAAGGAGAGAGAAACTCAGAGACACCGATGTGAGGAGGAATGTTTTCATGGTGAAGTGAAACCACAGCAGCGGTGTGCCCCAGTTCCTCTTAACTTGACTGTTTTTTTGTTCTCTTTCTAGGTCATTTCTGATGAATTTCAACCCCCTGTATTGTCAGTGTTGAAGAAATGACATTGTTGTCAGGGCACTAACATCCCCTGCTGTGTGTGTGAGAGACTATGTGTGTGTGTGTGTGTGTGTGTGTGTTTGTGTGTGTCTTTGTATGACCTCATGGGAAAGTCCTTTTGGTCGGGAGTAAATACAACAAAGGAGCTGTTGACAGATGTTTCAATAATAGAGAAAAACAACTGATGCTCGTGTGTTTTATTCTGGCAATGCACGGAGTGGTTGTGAGTCTTACTTGTGTCTAGCCAGCATCCTACAGACACACACACACACACACCCATCTTGGAAGTACAACAAAGTATTCTACTATATGAGAGTCAGAGTCAGAACTTGAAGTGACAGAGTTGGACGGTTTTGAGCAAAGTGATAATAAATATTACATTTTAGAAACTATGTAATAAGTCATAATATTAAATAATAATATGAAAATAATTAGATTGTGATACTGGGGGAAAAGTCAGGTAAACATTTGGTCAATGTGCAAACATTTTATATATTTCAAGAACAAAACACTCTTCTTGAATCTAGAATCTCTTCTTATCACAAAATATCATTTTTCCAAACTCTGAAACTTGTTACTGGTGGTGAGATGACTTTGCGTTACCGACCAGTGGCATCCAGCTCTGAAATGATTTACAGTTTACTGGGGTTGGATTAACCGGCTACTGGGCGGGAACAACATGAGGCCGAGTTAGCAGATGTTCTTATAAGCATACAAAAATAGAAGTGTTTGATGTGTGTACGTGTGAGAGAGCGTGTGTATGGACTCCATATATCTGCACGGAGGAAGCCGCCTCCCTTACAGAGCAGAGCAACACAACGCTCCACTTTTCTCCTAACACATGTCTGGCAGAGGACACAAAGACCGAAACAACAAATCTGTGGAATCCCGGTGATGAACAGTGACAGAGGAACGTTTACTTTTGGTATCAGACTGGACAAGCTCACATAGCGGAGTCACAGCACATAAGCAGGAGAGAGCTTGACATATTGACTTGTAGATTCAGCCGCCTTGCAAGTGAGGCCCTGCAGAGTGCTCTGAGTAAGAGCCGGAGAAGTAAACAGATGTAAGACGGCCTCGGGTGTGGGGTCCTCGCTGGGCGTGGACACACGTCTTGTTCTTGTGCATATCGCTGAGATCAAAATTAATTTTGCGGCGCCTTGGCTCGGGATCAGGGTGAGCGAGCGTGCCACACACAGTCTGTGATTGTCTCTGATGATCCAGAGGAGCAGATAGCATCTGATGTTACCCACCCTCTAAACTCTCTCCCCCCCCCCCCCCCCCCCCCGACAACTCTGTTTTTTCTAAATCTCAGATTACAGCGGTGGAATAAGATCCCTGCCCGCGCAGCACACACAACAAAGACATCGGTTGTACTCGGCAGTCATTGTGTACAATTTAATGTCTCCTAAATACTTTGATTGTTGACTGTTTCCAGGTACATTCTGAACATTCCTGGTGGCCGTGCCAGGAAGCCGTGCAGGTCACCGTCGAGGAGGAGGAAGAGGATCATCGCTCCTGAAGATGAGACACGATGAGAAAAGAAACCGTTTTCAGCTTTAAACCCAAACTAAAGTGTGAAATCAGTTTTTTAAAAAGAGACACACACACTTTGCTTGAACAAGAGCAGACACGGCCTTTAATTACACACAAACCTCCCCAGCCTCACAATGTGAAATTATGAGTCAAGGTATTTTCTTCTACCACAGCAGACATTCATAATGATGAGGAAACCAGTGCCCAGTGCCTAAAATAGGTACAACCTCCGGGGTGTGTGCATGGGACGGACTGTGCGTGTGTGTGTGTGTTTTTGTTTCCTTCTCTACACAGCCACCACAACAGCCACTCGTGGGCCTGCACACTGAGGTAATGGCCCGTCAGAGATTCCTGATGCCTTACCTCATGCCTGTCTGACTGAAAACGCCTCAGTTATCTCAGCCACTTCCTTCACTTGACCACATGCATATCAGCTGAGGTAAGGCCGGTGTGGCCTGGTGCTGCAGTGGAGAGCCGGCTGCCCTGACCTGATTAGATTGGGCTCCTGGAGTCAGGTGGCACGGGGGGTAAAGTGGATCACAAGTGCAGAGTCAACCTTCTATTTTAATAATAATAAGCTTGTTTTGTTCCATATCTGAAGACCCTTTATAAGATTGGTGAGGTGGGTGTGATGTCCTGTGTTTCCCTCTTGGCTAAACCTACAGCTCTGACTCCAGCCTCCATTCAGCTGCACAACACATCTCCTCCTCACCTCTTAGCAACTTGTTTACGACCAAGTTTGAATCTTTCCTCTTGCCTCCCTCTTCCTACTCCTTTCCTGTCCTGTCCTCCCTTTTCCACCCGAGTCCTCCCTTCTGTTTTCTGGGTGTTTCCTCTGAATGCTCCTCACAGGACCAGCAGGATTATCGTCCATGAGTAATAGGGGCTCTCCCTGGGACAAGCTCAGATGCTTTGCATGCTTTGCCAACACCAGTGGGATCAGTGGTAACTGTAGCTCTAACTGGGTTGGCTTCATTAAGAATCCCTTACAATAACAGGGAAGGGTTGTGTTTAAGTCTATCCAAGCGGTAGAAAAGCCACGGGGATTTAACAGAAAATCCACACAAGGGTATCATCAACGTATTGAGCAGGGGCAGTAAGTCAACACCCTTCACAGATCTCATAGTCACAAGGTCTCAAGTCATTCAAGGTAGTCTCAGCTTCAGATTGACCACAACAAACTAAATCATATTAGTAAAGTCAGTAGAGTCACACTTTATCTAGTCCTAAGTAATCCAAGTACTTTATTAATACTGACTCGAATAAACTGTGAAGTCTGGTGAAGCTATTCAAGGCCCTTCCAAGTCAGGTCCAGTCAGAACCTTCTCAACTGAGATACAAGGATTTCCACATCAAATCAAGTCCCCAGACAAATCATCAAGTCATCAGAGGTCTGAAGTCATTCAAGACAAGTTCAGTTCAAGTCTTTGGACCAAAACACTCAAGTCAAATCTGAAGACATTCAGGACGAGTCTCCATCCAGTCTCAAGTCTGTCAGATTAAGTTTGAAGAACACAATTTAGTTTTCGAGGGGAAAGTTCAAACTGACCTCACAACTCACTGAGAGGATCAGGGATCACCGTTGTGCTTCCTCTTTGTACCCACATTCATTACAAATATGTCGCATTATGGGATTTACAATTAATGTATAAGAATACTTAAATCCTAACGTTTGTATAGTTGCCATTAGATTTCCCATGGACCTCTGTGTCCCAGGCTAAATGATCACATTCTGTTCTTCCCTTGGATACGACCTGTGGGAGCACACCAGTGGCGGGGGGGGGCAGATCCTCTGTAAACAACACACTCGCTTAAGTTTAGGCAGAAAGATCATTGTTATAGTTAATAAAAGTACTTCAGATGACTTTTGTCATCACAAACACAATAACACACATCAATAGGCCTGATAGTTATAAATCAAAGGATTTCCTGCCATTGTGCTTATTGATTATTTCCCATATTTTCCATCTTTCCATTGACTCCACCCACTGCTGCTTGAAGGTGGCACGAAGGCTGAAGAGGATTGAGAGGTGGGGAACATCCATCGCCAGTCAACATAACTTGCATGTCTCTGAACTGTGGTAGGAACCTGGAGAACCCCTGAACCCACTCACTCACCCACTGGAAGGTGGATATTACCCACAATCCTCAGCTGCTCCTGGACAAATTTTAATAAGTTTTAATAAGTTTCCTTGCTCAATATTGGAGATAAACACAGTTTTTCAATGACTTCATGTGTTTTTTAACTGATCTACAGTTCAGCATCACACTTGAACTTACTGGACCTGATTCTGATAATTAAAGCTGCGACTACCAGACTCTCAGTTTGAACCATCAAACTCATTTTGAGGCTGATATTATAAAAAACATAGTTTAGCTTTAAAATAAAGTCAGAAGTCTAAAACCCCAAAAAGATTCTATTGTCGAGATGATGCCAAACTGAGCTTTACAGTCATTTTATAATTTGATGTTTCCAAACCCACTGTATAACTCTGGTGCGTTGGCTGATTCGACCGAGGCAGCCAGTCGTAATCCAGAGGCGAGACGCTGCAGAATGAGTTCATGGAGGATGTGTAAATCCTTGTGTGTGAATGGGTGAGTCAGTGCATAGGTGCTCCACCTCATCCCTGGGAGCAGCTGGCGGAGCCAAGGCTTGAGACATGTGTCTGGCTGCAGGCGCACACCAGCACGCAGACAGCAGGGGAGGATGTAATGTGGAAACTACTTCGGCAAATAAAGACACCAGAGGGGAAAAGGAGGGGTTTGAAACAATTTGTCTGATTCTGAAAAATCACAGACAGTCATTTCATAAGTTTCAAAAGCAGGAGGTCGGCTTGACGTTGTGTCTCCTCAAAGCAAAGCCACAACAGAAGCATTCCTTACAAGGCTACACTATGAAGCACAGACAGGACTGACACACGCCTGACACAAGGTGCAGGTGTGCCCTAGTTGGTATTTACAGGCTGCTCAGCCCCAGACCACTGTGGTTTAATCACACTCGTGGAAAAGCATCATCATTAGTTTATGAATGGAATATATGACACAGAGCAGCTAAGCGGGGGGCGGGGGGGGGGGGGTGTTAGTATAGAGGACTAATTGTCGATAGGAAGATCAGGTTGGAAGTCACTGTCTCAGCGTCGGCTCCATCTCCTGATCCAGCGTCTGTGGGGAAGCATCTACTGTCTGGACCTGTGTTGGGACAGGATAAAGATTCATGTTCACCATAAGACCCACATTCTCATTCATAGCTGTGTAGCTCAGGATCAACCTCAACCATGGAGAGCAGTCGTAGGAAAGAGTATTTGAGGTCATGTTGCAGATATCAATGTTTCTGGTTCCAAGAGACTCTGTCGCATTAGAGCCAAGCTACAGTTTTAGTCTCTTTAAGTAAAGACACCATTAAACTCGTCTTTGAGATTTAAGATGCTTTCACAGCTGAAAGTCCGAACTATTGTCCGAACCAAGGTCCGTGTCTTTGTTGCATTGTTTTCATTTAAGCCAGTTAGTTTTGGTTTCACGTGTTTGTCTTGTCATCCTCACTGTTTTGTTTAAAGTGAACAGGAAAGAAGTCTTTCACTCCCAACGGAGAAAATGAATCAACCAGTTCATTGTGGTTTTACTATCAGTAAAATGCACATTCAATTAAATAAATGTTTTTATCGAGACAGGAAGCTTTAACATGGAGTTAAGTGTTTGGCCGCCTGGTAATTGAAAGTCTAATGCTCACTCTGTTCTTCTTTTGGTCCCTATAGCTTCTCTCAGACATGCTCGGAACACTGGATTCGCTACGGACATGCTATGGAGTTTCTCCTGCCAGCCCCCTTCTGAAAGCCCTGGATGATGTCCAGATGGGCCAACGTGCAGGAGATCCTCCACAAGGTTTCCCACGAGCGAGGGGACATTTCTAACACGCGACAGACTGAAAACAGGACAAAAAGAGCACATATGTCTCAGGATGTAAAAGAAGAAGCCACAAGACAAGACACTGAGGATAGAGTTCAACGTGTAAAGACGAGGAGATTGGTGTGTTCTTCATGAGGTTTAGTGATTTAAATAAACACAGGACCTAGGATGCATTAAAGGAAACCCGTCCCTGCACTGGACGGTTAATTGAAACTTGTTTTCTCACTTTTAAATGCAGTTTAAAACAAGTCTCTCTTATAAGTGGCTAATTACGTGTGTGCTCCTCCCAATGGAGCTTTTAGCCACAGCTTAGCATCGAGGGCTACATGTCTCACCTCGTGAGCAGCTCCAGAAAATGGATAAATAACAGAACAGCTAAAAAAACACTGGTCCTCCTCACTCTCCCTCTTTCACACTTTTAACGAATGGTTTCTAATGATATACTATGCATGCAATTCACGTGCAGTGCAGTTCCTTCTCATAGGAATAATTATACCAGTACCCAACTTAACTTTTGTTCATGGGACCACTCGACACAATTGAGGCCAACTTCAAGGAGAAGGGTTAACTGGGCAAACTCAAGTTCTGTGTTTATAAGCAGTTGGAATGCATGTAAGCAGCAGGGCTTGTTTGTTCCTTCACAGTGGGGTTCACTTAAAAGCCTGAGAGGTTTTCAAAGGTAGCATTATGTTTCCTCGGGGGCTGTGTTTTCCTTGCCGTGCATGTATTAGCTACAGAGGTCAGCAATCAGCCCTGAGAATGAGTTGGTGTCTGTGCCAGCCACCTGAAGATTATCTTGACATTCTTATTGCTGCAGGGAGAGGATAGTCCTCTGACCTGATTCATAACACCGACATGACAAGGTAGAGCAGGAAGGAGGAGGTGAAGAATGAATTGAAGGACGGATGGAAGCATGAAAGGGACGGGGGGGAGGGCAGCAGCTAGAGTCAGCCACTGTACACTGCAGCACATCCATCAACTGTTTATAAGGTCCCTGTGCAGTGGTAATCCACTGGTATGACTGACTTTGTCAGTCAAGCATAGGAGCCAGACTGTATGGTGTATTACCATTAAGGGGCTTATGCAAACCCGTGGTGGTGGGAATGGGAATGCTGCCGCAATGGTTACAATGGTCCCCCTTCCATTCTCTGATCCCCTTCCAGCTTGCTTTAATGTGTGTTTTTAAAACTTCCTGTAAGTCACCCTCTAAGGCCAGGCACTTAAGAGACCTTTTAGATAAGGCTGTTAAGGTCCGCTCCTCAGAAAAGCACGCTGCCACATCTTGTAAAAAGTTAGCAGGCAGGGTAACATGTCCTGACACCCGTGGCTTAAAAGGAGCTGGTAGAGAATGCAGTGAATGCCAAATTTGTGTTTCCTTAAAGAGAGTGGGCTTTAAGTTTCCTGGCCAGAAGCTTCCTCATAGTTTCTGGGCTTAAGATTGCCAAACATGATGTCTAGGCCCTGATCCTGTTATCCCTTCATGCTGGCCTGTCACACTGGATGTGATACATAATACCATACAATAATACACAAATAAATAAATAACTACACAACAAAAGGTTTTAATGTACTTTTTCCGATGCATGGGGACATCTGTGGGTTGTGCCTACTTTTCAAAGTTAAACAGAACGGTGCTCTGAGCTGACCTTCTCTGAAGTGAAGCTTCTGCACTATTATAAACAGCGGCTTCACCCAGTAAAGAAGTTCCTGATCATCATATTTTTAATGGTTTTCTACACACTTGTGTAAGGATCCTCACAGTTCTGAGTGTTTGGATGTTGGTCGGAGCCTCCTGGGGGAAAATAAGAGTGTGTGTTAAAAGAAGTCAGACAACCCCTAAGCTCCTCTAGATATGTGTTTGTCAATCCAAACCATATTTCCAACTTCTTTTAAAGTATGTAAGTAACCAAACTGTTTGGGTTTTTGAGGTATGATTGTCTGCAAACATAGAAACCAATGTGCTGAACATTTCACTTGGTCCTGACTCAAACTCAATTACTGTAGTCGGTCAAAGAAAGCGATTTTAATGTCGTACTCCGTTCCTTGAAATGTGAGTTTAGCGTACGAGCTCTTATTGCTGAAGGACACTAGAAGGTTTCCTGGCAGTGGGTGTGTGGTCATCTGGACCTAAAGAACGGCCCCATTGTTTCCATTCAAAGGTGAGGGGGACGGGGACCTGAAAAGCACCTCTCATCCAAACCCGTCCTTCTAATGGCTACACTTGACATGCAGGGGACAATTCCCCCGGCAGAGAGTGAAAAGGCGCTGGCCAGCTGAGCGGGACACTCAGCGAAAAGGAAGGACAGACAGAGGTCTGAGAGAGGAAGAGTGAAAGAGAGAGGGGAAGCTGGAGGTGGGATACGAGGAAATAATCTAACTTTGCAAATTTTTTGTTTCTACATCATGTTCAAAACTCAACTGGTGTTCAGAGGTGACGGGTGAAGAAGTAAAGGTGTGTGTCTGCTGAGCAGTGTGTGCTGGAGAGGTGAGTGAGGCCCATGAGCAGGGCCTGGGATCTTTAAAAGCACATCCTCTAGAGCCTGGGGCAAGCTCTGAGAGGAATACCAAGCTCTGTGAACAATGAGGAGAGGGCCGAGTCACCCCTGCTCACCAGCCTTTCACCGCACTGGCCACTCAAAGGGCCACTACCAGCACTGCACTGCAAACCAGCCGGGGCAGAGATGCTCTCTCACCACAGTGTCCTCACCATGCTAAACCTGTGTCAATAAGGTAAATGTCAATGAGATGTATTTTTCATATTCACAATGAACAGGCTGAGATGTGCTGCTTGTACTACACCTCCAAAGATTTAAGGGTGGACATGCATGACCTTTGGTGCTGGTGCAACCAATCCCAGTTTCCCCCATGCTTGGAACATGGTTTTATTGGTTGCTACTTTTTTCCACTTCAAACCCATCCAGCGCAAGAAAACTGATGGATCCCATGACCTCAGCCCATTTAAAAATGACTGTGTAGGAAAAATGCAAAGTTAAATTGGTTTGAGATCAAAACTGAGCTTAAAGAAAAGTCAATAATGGACCCAGAAGAAAAACAGCTCCAAATGAAAGCTAATGTTTAAGTTGGCACATTTTTTGGCTAAAGCTGCAAAAGCGTCAGACACGGAAGGAGGAGGATCTCTGGAGGACTTTCTCTGCAGCTCAGTAGAAAGCAGCTGAATGCGTTTCTGTAGATCTCGTTCATCTCAGACCGAGCTCGATGCAGTTTGAGTTTGAGGGACAAGTCATTGATAAGACCAAAAAGGAGCAGAATGGGAGAACCAAACAAAAAATGTAATAATATTTTAACTAGGGTTTAGATGGAGGTCAAAGAGAATTCCACTAATAGTTCTTACCTGTGCAGAACTTGTCTTCCTCCCACTGTTCCCTTCAAATCTCTCTCCTGTCTCTTTTCCGGTCTTTCTTCCTCCTTTCCCCTAATGTGAAACCAAAGACAGCATCTCTCTTTAACTGTGATCAATCCCATGCAGCTTGGAACGATAAGAGACACTGCAGGCGAGCCCTTGGCACCGCTCACCAGTACAAAGGCCTCATATTTACATACAAGCCTCTTTATCTCAGCTGTGGGCTTGTTTTTTTCTGTATTTGCGGTTAACTCCTCAAAGCCTCGGTCGAGATCCAAGGCTTGTACAGCTTGTACTTAATTACTGTAATTTCTAACATTAAAAGCTAATGGGTTGCCACTGCAATAATAAAGAGTGTGCTTTGTCTGTCAAGCCTTTTGATCTTGACACTTAAAAACCCAGTCCCCTAGGACGCTGACAATGAAGCCGACTGACAGGCCTGCTTGTAGGCTGCGGAGAAAAGAAGATTATTGCTCTTTGTAGACATGACCCCATTTGTCTTTTTTAGAGATTTGAGCTGTCTTAGAGGAATTTGGGGACAAAACGTTCTACCCATGTTCCAGGAGAGGAGGAACACGCTTCAGAGAGAGGAGGAGCGCCACTTAGAACCAAATAGTTTCTCATCCAGAACGCCATCAAATGAGAAGCTCTGACGAGAGTTACGATGGAAAAACAAAGCAAATGTCAGTTACATTTCACAAGCTCAGATGAAGATCTAAAAAGGATAATGAGTCTCCACACATTCTAAATTGCATTTGCCGGATTTACGAGATAACAAAAAAATTCGGAACATGTCCACAGGCCGCGATCATCACGAGAAGACAAGGAGGGTTGCTGGAGGCTGCAGCTGTCATTTTGCTTATTGACATTATGCATGCTCGATGTTTGCCATGCTGTTTATTCCCCACTCCACGGGGTAATTTGGGACACAATAAAATACTCAAGTGGGTAACAGAGCCCCCTTTGTGAGATGGGCCCCCCGAGGGCCTCTAATCTCTGCCAAGGAAAACAATGGCCCACTGCTGCACCAGGGCCCGCTGCTGTCAGTAATGCATCAGGTTCAAACACATGCTCATGCACACACATAGACAACAGACATGGTTGGCACGGAGCCTTGTTCCGTCAGCCATAAGGAGCAAGCACCCGGCTCACAACCCGACCAGTAAAAGGTAGGCGTACTGGACCTAACCCCCCCCCCCCCCCAAACCATGAACGAATCAGAAAACCCAGTCCACGATGCCAAAACCCCAAATCAATGCATCTTCAGCCAAGTTCACACTGAACCACTATCTTGTGACCTGGAGTCGTTGTGAGTTCATACTACATGAGTCACCCACAACACAGTCCTTCACCAGGAGAAGCTTCTGACTCGTGATCATGAAATCACACGTGAGGAGAAACACGGTGAGTCGGACTCTGCTGTGTCGTCCTGCTACAGAATGAGGTGTCTATGTGAAGAATGGAACGAGGCTCAGGCTCCATTTCTGTGGCCGAGTGCATCAGAGCCGTGAGAGAAGAGGAACCGAACCTGAACCTTCTGTGTACTCTGTCTGAAACCAAGCTCAGCTAGATGCAGTTAATACAAAGTGCACTGTGTTTGTTCTACCCTGTCCTATCACATGCATGCAGTGAAAACAACAGGGGGCGCCTCACCAAGACATGCACCTTCACCACCTTAATCCCGTCCTTTGCTCTGATTGGCTGACTGGGGAGCCTATCTAATCGCATCTTTGGCAAAATCAGGCTGAAATCATGTGGTGTGAATCAGGCAACAAATGTGCGACTGGAATTGGAAAGCGTGTCTGTTCAAACCATTTTCCAAGAAACTGTTAATGCAGTGTTTTCCCATTCATTATCTAAACTGTTGTGGCCAACCATTTTCTAATTGGTCCCAGAACAGATCCCTAATGAACCAAAACATTTTTAACACTGCGATCGTCCTGAATGATTTTACTGTCCTCGCAGACAGTCGGACCTCATAGCTTCAGCTGCAGCTGTGGCATCGATGCAGTTCTTTCACTCTTTACTCTGTGGACCTGTTGCTCTGAATCTGTTGTGTGAGAGAGGGACCATGTATTTCTCACTGTGACTTCTTACCATGGAATAATCTATCCTTAACTTCCAATTGATAATATAACTGTCCGTCCTCTTTCCTTCTCCTATGAAGAGTCTCTGCTTTAACCTAAAGAAATGATAGTGAAACCCAACAGTTCCCGTAACGAGCAGATACTTGAGCAAAAACTGTTGAGAGGGAAACGCCCACATTAACTGAAGGAAACCTGTTGCAGAAGCCGACTTGACGTGGGCGGCCATCTGCCTCGGTCGGTTGGGGGGGGGGGGGGGGGGAGAAGTGGGTGGATCAAGGGGAGAGGAGGGGGAGGAGGGAGGTGAGAGAGACCAGGAACAGTTGTGAAACCATCATATTTAAGCTCTGACTGACTGATTGTTATCATGAAATCAGTGATCTTTATAGATAATGATGTGATTAACGATAGCAGCACAACTACTAATTATAATACAAGTTGTTCTTGAGAAGTGTCCAACCTTGATCCTGCAGCCAGTTGTACCTGCAGATCTAATCTGCATGACCCTGAACAGATGTAATCCGTCATCAATCATCCAGACAACTTCTATAAATAGTTTGCAGTGAGGAGCTAATAACAGGGATGAGTCAGAGAACTGAACCAACAACAGCAGCTGAGTCACGACTCCAAAGGACAGATTCACCGACTTCTACCGAGTTCCTCACCAGCAAATGAATCAGAACCAGGGACCTTATGCCCATTTCACACTGACCACGCACTCGTCTTGCTTTTCATTCTG
The DNA here is from genome assembly GCF_949316205.1 of Platichthys flesus. Lineage (NCBI taxonomy): Eukaryota > Metazoa > Chordata > Actinopteri > Pleuronectiformes > Pleuronectidae > Platichthys > Platichthys flesus. Next base: position 2,898,940 of record NC_084957.1, read on the forward strand.
GTGTCCGTGTTATCAGACCAGAGCGTCCACACTGTCTGAGTGAGCAGGCTCAGCAGCTCGTCTGCAGATTCGATATCTCGCCTATTCTCTCTGCAGAACAGACAGTTTTAATGTTTATCTGTTGAATATGTCATTACATAAACATTTGCATAGCTTCCTGTGCCTGTTTCAAAGTTAAAGTACTCTCAGGTTGTTTTATCAAGGTAGTGATTGTTGACCAGAAGATACGGCTTCACACTGTAGAGTCCTGGTATTTAGTTGTGTATTTTGTTCAAGGAATAAAATAGTCTTACCAGAACCCTCACATTGCAGGGACGCTGCCTGAGTGAACCACAGACAACCGTGACATGCAGCCGATCGGCAGTGCAGCCTTGATCCAGTGATCCACCCATCCATTATCTGTCCTGCTTATCCTGTGAGGGTCACGGGAGACTGGGTCACCGGCGTATCGCAGAGCCCAGCAAATAGAAACAAACAACCATCCACACTTTAAACAGGCTCAATTTAAAGACTCCAATTAACCAAACCCCAATCTGCATGTGAAGCTTACATTTCCAGGTGTAAAATGTGTCTTTGTGTGGCACAACTAGAAATGATGCACACAATGATTATGTGCCATCAATGATTCGTCTTCAACTGGTCATTAACCACAGGAAGGCTTCTCTTTAGAGGTCAAGTGTGACAGTGCTTAGCCATAAAATGTGTCAGAGCGAGACAAGGCGCTACTGATTTACAACATTCTATTGGTTCACATCAGTGGTGGAGGAAGTACTAAAACATTTTAGTTTGAAAAGTCTTTTGAATCAGTTATAATAACAGTATATTAGGTGATATCACTGAAATCATGAAACAAGGGCAGTGAGACATGAGGTGGTTTTACTGGGTCAAAAAAAGATGATGTCATAATTTTCACAACAAACATTTTGACGTGTCACAGCTGGAAAAGTACTGGTGAAACCATTATCCATGGCTCAGTTCCCAGTGTCCCAGAAATGAACCGTTCCTTCAACTGCCTAAACAGGAATGCAGCCGTTATTAAAGTTATTAAATATGCCTTTACTTTGGAAAAAGTCCCTTAATTTTGTCTGTTATTACTAGTAAAACTCACGGGGGAAAAACTACACAAATAACAACTTATTAATAACAAAAATGGAATCTGTCCTTTGATAAAATCAACTTTCCTGCTGATTATGGTTTTCAATGAGAAAAACACATATGATCTTACAAAGCAGCAGCAGCAACTTTACAGAGGAACTATTTAAAAACCTTGGGCACAATAATGACAGGTTGAAAAAATATATAACTGTCCTCTGGAGTCGTTTCACCGGCCAATGACAATTAGAACTCCGACCGAGAGCCTGTAATCTACGTGTCCTCTTTGCATGTAACCTAGATCTGTTCTTTATTGGTTAACCACATGCACTACAATAGCCAAACCACATGTGAGGGATTGTATCAATAAGAGCAGGTCATTAATCAAGCTTGTGTTTGCTGAGGGTTCCCTGCCTTCAAATGAAAGGCGGGATCGCTGCACTGCTGTTAGCTTGAAAAACATCAGTGTTTTTCACAAAGTAGTGGAGGGGCAGTCCGCTAAGACGTGCCCCCCCGAACAATACCACTGATATTTAGATGTGTAACACGTATGAAAGAACTCCTCATATCCGCGGAAGTCTAAGTTGACAGATGACAGGGCATTCCAAGCTCAAAGGGAATCTAAAGAGAGGATGAGCTAAAGGCAGCGGAGAAAAGAAGAAGATGAAAGAGATAAATGTTCTGGCCTCAACAAATGTGCGTTGAAGCCTCATTTCCAAAGCCTGTTTTCTTTGGAAACAGGCTTTACCTCTGGACCAGGCTGTAAGTGGCCGCTAAACGCTCCTTTCAGAAACTAAATCTGTGACAATGCTGGAGCCAAGAGATCAGTCGTAGAGAACCCTCAGGAAAACCAAGGGATAGGGTAAGAATCAAATTCCTCACTGAAACAGGCGAAGGTCATACACTGGGCGAACCGTCCAATAAAACAGGCCGATAAATCCAAAGGGAGCAGGCAAACAGAATATCAAAAAATACTAGAAACGAGGCCAAAGTCTGAGCACAGAAGTTACACAATGAAAACCACGGGGAAGCTTAGGGCGGCTGCTCACTGGAGGATAATCCAGAATCAATTTGAGACCCGATTCGTCCCTTCTGATGAATATCGGGTTTGTTCCCGACTGGAGGCAAGTTGGTGCCGATTAGCTGCTCAAATAAACCTGAAATTTAATGTATAATAACCACAAAGAGAAACAAAATTAAGAGATGTAAATGACCACAAAGAGACACAAAATGACCACAGAGATGTAAATGACCACAAAGAGAAACAAAATGACCACAGAGATGTAAATGACCACAAAGAGACACAAAATGACCACAGAGATGTAAATGACCACATAGAGACACAAAATGACCACAAAGAGACACAAAATAACCACAAAGAGACACAAAATTACCACAAAGAGACACAAAATGACCACAGAGATGTTAATGACCACATAGAGACACAAAATGACCACAAAGAGACACAAAATGACCACAAAGAGACACAAAATGACCACATAGAGACACAAAATGACCACAAAGAGACACAAAATGACCACAGAGATGTTAATGACCACATAGAGACACAAAATGACCACAAAGAGACACAAAATTACCACAAAGAGACACAAAATGACCACAGAGATGTTAATGACCACATAGAGACACAAAATGACCACAAAGAGACACAAAATGACCACAAAGAGACACAAAATGACCACATAGAGACACAAAATGACCACAAAGAGACACAAAATGACCACAGAGATGTTAATGACCACATAGAGACACAAAATGACCACAAAGAGACACAAAATGACCACAAAGAGATACTAAATGAGAAGTAGAAAAAAACTCTCTGTGGCCACGACGACAGATGCAAAACATGAAAGCTGGTGTCAGGTGCCTATTTATAACATATTATACTATTATATTGATAATGTCCCATATTAGAATATTAATGATGATCAATAATGTTTCAATTACTATCACAAAATATGATGGAAAACAGATGTAATGTGCGTCTGTCTTTAAAACTGTTCCCTCTCACAATGCAATGCTATAAACATCTATCAACAGCCCTCTAAGCCCCGCCCACTTACCAGAGCTTTCATATCTGTATCCTCTCCATCCCGACAAACAATCCACATGTTTGCGTATGAAGAACTAACCCCCCCGGTCTATAGGGCAGAGCAACCCTCATTACCCACATCAGACGCTCACCGTGGACCCTTACATGTGCTGTCAACGAACAGTCAGTGGAGGGGATTAGACCCCTTGTTCATCCCCTGCTCGTGGGTTGGGTCCGGACTCCAGAGGTTGTCAGATCCAGCTGGGAGACCTCACTTTGCCTCCCGGTGTTGTGACACCGCGCCGACGGATGAATCAAACCGTCGAGCCACTTTGAAGATCAGCGGCTATTATTGCCCGAGTGCCCACATTGTTCTACGCTTGAATTCGTGCACCTGAATCCACTAATCGATGGTTGTTTGTTCTGTGTGCACATGAATGACATGTGAGGGCTGTTAAGTGATATTTGAGTGTTTCACAAGGAGAGGCGGCCCGAGGTTCAGTCGACCAAGATGCCGGTGTGAGGCTGTGAGTCCGTCGTCAGCTGCTGGAGAATCAATCCCTCTCAAAGCCTTCTTTCTTCTCCTGAGTCCATAACTTTCTGGATCTGATCTATAAACAAGTGCAGTGACTAAACCGGCCTGTTTGAAATGGGCTGTTCTTCAGAATTATACCTTCTGTGAGTCCTCCTCAAGTTTTCTAAAATAAAATTACACTTTTTGTTATTGTTTATGTGTTTGAGAGCTTTTTATAAACAGTCTATGGTGCTGAGTGAAGTTTTGTGTTCATCATACCTGGTTAATCTGCAGTGAAGATTGTATAGTTAATGTTTTTCATATAGTGAACCTGAATTTGCTGCATTACTGTTTACATGTGTGGAAGAAATATTTATTTTTGTCTCTGCAAACTGACACAATTCTTCAAAACATAGGTTTACAATTTTTCAAAATAAAAGCTCTGCAATTCACCTCAATATGAAGCATTACAGCAACAAACAAACATTGTGCTTTTACTTAGTAGAAATAGCTAAAAAGGGAGAGAATGTCCAATATGATGGAATAAAAAAAGACTACAGAACTGGAGACACGTTGTCCATCTCTGTATAGAGTCTATGTCCTAACAACCAGCTTAATACACGTTTATTTCTCCATACATCCCATAAACTGCAGTCGATCACACATGCTAAGACATGGCTGACATTGAATCAATACGCGACACGAGGATGACACATCTCCCTGAGCCGTTGATGATTGTTGAGACAGCTGTCCCCCCGTCCTGAAGCGTCTACAGTCTGAAGACAGGCAGCAGCCAGAGATCAGCAGCCAGGGCCCTGTGTCCTCCCTGAGTAATGGACATTTACAAATGGGTTCCATGGGGATCTGCTGAGGAAGGGAGACAGACACAGAGTGGAAGCGTGGAGGAAATGTCTGTGGCCTGAGATGCAGGACATGTGGTCACACACCTGCACCGAGGCTGGATGGTGGTCGGGCTCGTCCTGAGGGGATGAGGTATAAATCCCAGCTATGGACGGACTGGCTGTAAAAGAATGGCCTGAGCTCCCAGTGGGAGTTGTGAGGCTGGAGAACAAGTAATAAAACTGTGTCACGCTACAATACAATGACACGGTGAGCACGAGGTGTCAGCAGAGCAGCGCGAGAAGACACATTTAAAAAAGATCAGACTACAAATGGAAGAAGAAGGAAACCATCCCTGATCCTGTGTCATTGAGTTCACCTGCTTCAGTTGTTCTCCTCATGTCTCCATCTGATCGTGTCTTGACGTGAGGACAGAGGAGACGACGCTTCCCCTGTACGTACAGTAAACAGGTTGATGGCTGCTGGCTGCCTCAATGCTGCAATTAGTTTTTGTGTTTGGACTGACGGCACAAATTAATTTGCAGTTATGTTCAATGAGGTTTAAATGTGTCCCTGACCTTCTGTAGGGGAGGTTTGGCCAATTGGATCATCGTTTTATAACTTCCTGGAATTATGAAAGTATGATTAGAATTCCCAAGTTAACAAATAAATTAATCTGAATTCACCATCACACTGTTTTTGCAACACAGAAAAACAAAAAATAAGTAATTTCATTTCATCAGAACTTAAGACTGAGTCAGTTCTTCCACAGACGAGTGTCATGTTGTCCTTTGGAACAAGTTAAATATCTTTGACTGTCACAACGTTGAAAGAAACCTGAGATGCAATCGTCATTTTTCTAAATATAGTTGCCTTGAGAATGTTTGACAAAACAACCATTGTCATTTATCAACACAACTTCCAATGAACAGGCAGCCGAAGGTAAACCAAGAAAGATAAAGATTGTTAATTCCTGTCTTGTTGGATCACATAGCACAGTGAGAACAATGGATGCCTCTATGAAAAGCTCATTCAAAGAAACCTGAGGAAAACTATAACACAACATCACACAACAGAGGGAAAACCCTGAAGGAAACACAACGCTGTGACCGCCGATGTGTAATGTAATGAAGCAACAGTAACACTAGAACTTCTTAATGTATAGATACAGTGTGTGACGCCTAGCCCTGTGTAAACAGCTATTACCAAATTATAATGTCTAAGCAAATCATACATCACCTACAGTGTCATTTCCCCAAAAGTATTCTGTATTGAGCCATTGAATACACAAATATTGTATTCATCTGAATCCCAGTGACGCTGTGGTCTTTTCCATCTTCTAACATCACAGCTCATTTCTTCTCGGTCCAGTTATGATCCAAAAAGACTGAAATGTCAGCGACATTGAAGTTTGTCACATTCCTCCACCCAGTTGTGGCTCGTGGTCAGGCACACATGTCTGTAAACACACATACATATCTGTGTTTGATTTGACACACACACACACACACACATCTGTCTCTATACCCTATAACCTTACACTTAACTTCTATCACACATACACACATTTTAACACACACACCTCTTGTGTAACCTGTGTGAAGGCTGTGACATGTCGAGCTCTGTAATCTACTGAACGGAGACAGGTCACTTATATAATCCCAAGATGTTAGCCTACTGTAAAGTGTGGGCAGGCTCACACATGCACCTGAGAGTACAGTGTAGCCCCAGAGGTATTCACACAGTCCCCCCCCACACACACACACACACTTTTATAACATGTTTGAATTTTTTTTTTTAATGGATAAACACCAGATTCCACTAAATATGGATTTAAGTTTGAAGGTATTTAATCATAGAATATTCACCTATTGATGCCCAACACCAAACTCATTCAATGGCCCTTCTACTAGGATTATATCTTTAAATTGTGTTGTAAAAAATCAGCTTTAGACACATTTTAAAACATATACACAACTATTCTGCTTAATAAACATATTTCCCCCAGAAAATGTAAAATTCCTCAAAGCACAAACTCCATGGAACCTATGAATAATATCGCTCAGTGCAAAAGTTTAACCACTAGACTCAAGATGTGTCCGGAGGTTTCAAATTCCCAAACCACAGTTGTGGAAGCTGTGAAACCCACACGGAGGATTGAATTCCTCAGCACTCGAAAACTTCCCAAGTGCAAAAAACATGCAAATAATTCCGCGCTGTTCTAAACCTGCGGTATTTTGTCTGTTGTAAACACTGAGCTGAAAGATTCCGAGTGGACATTCAGCCTGAGGGATTCTCTCCCTTGGTGAGGAGCACCGCTGCCTGGGAGATTGTCCACACAGAGGAGAAGAACAAAGGTCACGACTCAGAGACCAAGGTCTAAGCCCCCCCCGCACTATTCAACCGTGGTCATCGTCTTGCTCCGTCTTTGGCACTCACTGATCCCAACCAGCTCCCAGCTACCGGGTCTAAAAGCCAGAAAATGTGGCCCCGCTCTGCTGTGGTGCTCCTGCCAGCAGAACAGAACTGAAAGCCCCCCCCCCCCCCGGTGTAGGCTACGCCCTTCCTGTGTCACCGGGCGGTGCAACAATGCCAAATGTTCGACTTTAACGGCGGGCAATTTATAGACTCTGACAGGAGCAAATTTGGACTTGTGGCCAGAGGTGTTGATTACCCTTTTTATCTGCCCCTTTGTTTGGGAGCACGATCAAAGCCTTCACCCATTAGCCATCATGTGCCACTCCCCCCCCCCCACTGCCTCCTGCCAAAACTTTGGCACACGGCCACTCACCGGCCTACTTTTCTTTGTTTTTATCACTTCAAAAGGTGGCGCCTCGCCCCATTCATCACACAACAGTGCTCCTGTCGAAGCTGTAACAGAGTCAGGTTGTTCAGGAATTTTGTGCATCTAACAAAGCGTGGTGAGCATCTGATAAAATCTGAAAATGAAACTCAAGGAAGGATAATTCAGCTCAGAGGCATCTTTGATCTGTGAGCTGTTGCATATCTGCAGCCACACACTCACCCATGGTTCTCTTTATCATGCGCCATTATGCTTTTTTTGATAATTCATCCCGCCGAGCCCCATTTGAACACATCACCATAAATTAGCCCTGTGATGTGGAATGCCCCTCGATGATGATGCCTTTGTTTTTCACTGCTTCTCAGAAGGGGACTTTCATATGGGGGCAGATATCTGTTGACTGTTTGGACTCATTTCTGTTTTGAAGCTCGGGACAAAGAATGGGAAAACATCCAGAAGGGCTCATGGCAGTGGGAAGAGATCAGTCCTAAATATGTCACACAAAATAACAACCAGGTCTCTGAACTTCTGCCGCCACAACCCCACACTCTGGAGGAAGCTGTTTTTTGAAAGATCATAAAGAAAGTGTGTCTTTCTCATGAGGGGGTTGTTTTTGAAGCCGAGTTGCGGCCGGGTGGATTCGAGTGGGTATCTTCCCTTCCTGCCCATATTTGTGCAAATGTTGGCTATATGAAGAAAAGGCACGAGACTGAGGAAGCCACCCCGGCTCTCTCCGAGGCACCCTGCCCCTATCGTGAAGCCTAATCCGATGAGCTCACACTCAGCATGTTCCTCTTGTGAGTTCTGCATGACTTGCGCTGCCCCCAGAGATAAAGGGCGGATGGGGTGCTGCTGTCCTCCTGGAGAGATGGCTAGTGTGTGTGTGAGTGTGTGTGTGTGTGAGATTGGGGTGGGGAGCTTACAAGGAGGTGGGAGGGAACGGGTGGGGAGTTGGGGTATGCTGGAGGGGTAAGGGGCGTATAGGGGACATACTAAGGCCTCTGTGTGCATGTGTGGGGGAGTCGCATCATCCACCACCTCTCCCGCCCTTGGACACTGACCTCTTTGTAGGATGCATATTAAAAAACTCAGGCCTGTGAAGATGACCCCCCGAGACTAATCCTGTGACCTCCAGCGCATTAAAGTGACCGTTAGTGGACGGGGCCGGGGACAGTCTGTCATGTCAAACTCCCAGTGGACGGATACTGGTGTGTGTGCGCTTGTGGTCAGTGTTTGTTCCGTGAGTGCGTGAGTGCAGCGTGTTGTCCGGAGTCTGTTGTTGCAGTGGGGTGTTGCGTGTGTGCAGCGTCCGGGGCCGGCAGCACAACACAACAGTGGATGTGGTGGCAGCCTGATGTTCAGGGGGGGGGGGGGGACATTTGGACATGTGGCCGGCACCATACACAACAGATTTAGGTGTTTACTGAGCTGCTGGTGGAACAACAGCACCGCCGGTCATGTCGTGACTACTTTGATTACTTTAATATGTGTGATATAAAAAAACAAACTATTGAATAAGTTTCATAAATGTCATGGAATCCAGTTCACAGTAGGCTGTAGGGAAACTAACTGGTTCCACTGGGTCATCCGTGAATGTCACTTTATTTTTTAACTATTTATAACCGGCCATGGGGAAAAACCCTGTTAGCTACAGAAGCACATTTTCTTTATCCTTTTTTGAAAGGTGCTCCGACCCGAGGGGAATCTTTTACAGCTCCTGGAGTCTGTAACTTTGAGCGGCCATTTGGTTTGTTATGTGCAATGGAAGCTCAAAGTACCGACTTGTCTCTGGGACCGGTGGACACATCTTCTGAAGCTCCGAGACTGAAACTTTATGTGGTGATAAAAAAAAAGGGCCCAATAAAGGCTTCTCACCAGCAGCAGATCCTCCCAGTGCAGCAGTCCCTGTTAATCACAGCAAACAGTTGGAGATCCTTTCAAAGGGGATTATATCAGGGTCAGGAGCATTTGGACCTTAATTACCCTTGACATAATGTTTGACCATTCTGTTACCGCTGGGGAGGGCAACACTTATCAAGGGGACATGGGCCGAGGGGTCGCTGGGGTTACTCAGGTCAACACTGCAAACACAGCCCAGCCCCCAACCCCCAACGCAACTTGTCCCACATTTCTATGAATGAGTCCGGGGATGGAGCTCTGATCCTTTTACCTCGCCAGGACTCGTGATTGGTCGGGCTTGGTAGCATCGCATTTCCGGCAAACAGTATTTCTAGAGTCTCCTGCTTCACCTCATTCGGTTTAATGGTCGTTCAGAATATCTCCTCTGACGGCTTTTCTTTTCTTGAGTTAGTGTTCTTCAAGAAAAGAGTAATTGCTCTTCAAAATCGATCAGATCCAACACATCACATTGTTCTAAAGTAAACAGACCAGAAACCAGAAGAAACTCAACCCAGTACAAACATTTTGTTTACATGTCTGCCAGTGTTTGTGTTGTGAGTGCCTGTTATAGTTGCTTCAACAATATGAACTTGTGATTCCAAATAAAAAATGACAAATTACATATTTGCCTCCACACTTTTCATCCAGCATCTCAAAATCCATCTGAGTGCCCATGGATTGTTTATCTTAAAGTAAGTAAGTTGTGGTCAGCCCGGTATGTTGGCACATGGAGGCAGTGGAAAGTGATTGTACAATTCATCAATCGGTTCTAAAGGTGCTTTATCAAGATAGAGGTGTGAGCCTGTGCACAGGGACGTGCAGCAGTAATGATAAATCCCTTTAAAAGCCATGTCCCAAGGTTACGGGACATGCTCTCTGATTGAATCACTGCATCGGTTCTTCTCTCTTTACCAAAGTCAAACAATGAGACTGTTTCTCTCAGAGCTCGATAAGAGATTTATATAAAGTAGTCAGTGTGTGTCAGCAGTTCCCAGTCTCCTATCTCCTGACTGGAGCTTGCACAGTTGCAAGCTTGTAACTCCCTGTGGAGTTGAGCGTACAGCATCTGCACATTGAAAGACACAGTATGAAGCAGATAATATACAACAAGAGGATACATGGTATGTCCTCAAAAAGCTCTAATCTCTGCGTGGCTTCTAACTTTCTCACATTCCGTCAAGGCCGTTCACACAGCAGAGCACGTTCCCACACATTATGTTGTGTCGAGTGACATCTGAGTTGCTCTGTGGCAGTTTTATTTAGATAAATATACACAAAAGATCCACAGATGTTATTACAGTTCCCAGATGAAGTGAATAACAGTGTTTGTCTCATAATAATCGAAAACAATGGACAGAAGTTGCCTGATCCTGGAACTGGTGGTGGATCCCACAGAGGATGACCAGCATATAAATATCTGCTGCCCTCTGAAAGGAAGCCGTGCACCAGGGGCCAGCTGCATTACATAATCTTTATGAAATGTTGATGCCTGAGAATCGCCGCTCGCCTCCCGAGGTGAAGTGTCTTCAATGATCTAATGGGGCCCGCGTAACATTTGCACATGCTCAATAATTTACCCAGGGTAAATAGTCTTTTGTCCTGCGTCACGCTCCACTAGGTAAACACATTATCTCCACTGACACATGAGCACAACAGAAAAACACCCATTACCACAAAATGTTGTGCTTTTTTGTGTCTGTCATGTTCCTCATCCGTCAAAGTAACAGTGCACGACAACATCTTTCACACAATGCAAAATAAAAAACATCCTCCCCTTGGTTGGGATGGGGGGTGAGAGGGGGGGGGAGTGCGTGTGTGTGTATGTAGGGTGGGGGGGGGTACATAAATTAGTGGAGCTGTAGGGGGGATTGAGAGAGGATTATGGAAAGGTAGGGAGGGCTGGAGGTTGTAATCTGTAATTAGTTTATAATTGCATCTTAGTTGTTGCTATTATTCTGCATGACATGAATCAACTTAATGACACAACAACAAGGAGTAAAAAGCAACATGACTCATGACACCAGACCCACTCACCACTCATCACTTCACTTCTCAACTGCTTTTGAGTTCCTGTAATAATTAACTATACGACCACACGACTGCTTTTATTTACCCTGTTTACTTATTTCAGCTTTAAGTGCGTAGCTGTTCCCAAAGTCATTGTTACCGACACGAAGCCTGAACAAGGTCAAAATGTACAAACATGAGGACGATGGTGGGGAAATGACTATTTACGTCTAGAAAGTCCTGATGAGTCAACGACAGCTTACAGCCTTTCTAACTGTCTTCATCACTAACTGGACTAAATGGTTAGAATCCCAGTTTGAGTACCAGAGGTGTGTGGTGGTTGTAAACTATTTGGTTAAAGGTAGGTTAGTGTTTAAAACGTTATTTCACCGTGGGTTGTGTTGATGCTGTTGTACACAAAGTAATTACAAATCATATGGTCCAAGGAAGAAGTGAAGTTGCTGTAAGATGGTCAGAAGAAGTTTGATAAGCTTCATCAGGAGTCGTGTGTTCACTGGTGGGAATTAAATTAGAGCCGACAGAGGAGATTGAACACGAACGGGATGCAATCATCCCTGAAGCTACCTGACACGAGGGCAGGATTTCAGATTTGTCAGTGAGTCGGGTACAGACAGATGGGAACTGACCCTGATGGGTGAGTTACTCAGAGGAGACAGAGGATCTTTCCAAAGCCGTTTTCAGACATGAACTCCAGATCAAATCCGGAGAGTTGGCTGTGGTTTGCTTTTCACACATCGAATGCTCCGTGATTTCTACCGACTTTATAGAAGGAGTGTCATGACTCTTGGATAAAGAGTTTTTTTCTTTTGGTTATTTGACTTTTACCTGTGTTTCCTGTTTTATTTTGAAATTCTGATCCCCCTTGTGTTTCTGTTCTATTACTTCCTGCCTTGACGTGTTTCACCTGCTCGTCCTCTACCACCTGACCTCAGTTCACATTGTATTTAAGTGTCCTCTACTCTGTCAACAAGGATTTGATCTCTGGAGTTGCTGAAGCCTTTAGTTTTGACCCAACGTCTGTGATCTTGTGATTTTCTGTCATGTTTAACTGAGTCTAAAGCTTTTAAAGGATTTCACAGATCTCTAATTTGATTTGATCTGCGCACGCCGGCTTGTTGCTGTGAAAATGAGGTTCGGTCCATTGATTGTCTAAAGTCAGTTTGGTCAGTCATGGTTGTTTTACAGTGCATCATCAAGGTAGATGATTTTTTGCATGTTACACCAATAACTCACTGACCATTAGACGAGAGAACAAGGAACCAGCATGTGAAGGATTTGGATGATGCTAAATAAACTTGTCTTGCACCACATGATTAGATCTTAGAGCGTGAACTATTTAACGTCCTGCACATACAAGGATTTAACTTGTGATCAAACTTCTCAGAACATTTTCCAGTCGATAACAATCATATGATTTAGTTTGTTTCTTTCATCTCTTTATCAGTGAAAATAATTGTTGATAAATAATATTACCACTGTGATAACTCTCACGTCGGGTTCTGAAAACAAAAGCATCTGTTCAGCAGTAAGTCTTGATTGCTGACCATGTGGCAGAAGGTCCTGGGTTCGATTCCAGAGGAGGACCTATAGTGTAACTCCTCCTCTCTCTGCCCTTTGACCTTTGCTGACACAAGTCTTCGGTTGATACAGCAGCAGGCAAGTCAGAAGGAGGTGGTCGAATGAAAATAAGAAATACAAATTGATGCTGACATGTACTTCATACACACCTTGTCACTCAATATCAGATTAAAACAGAAGAGAAGCTTTGCCTTTCCAATCACTGGTGGATCGGTTTCAAACCCAAAACTGAAAGACTTGGATAAACGTCCAGTGTTTAAGTTGATCTAAACTTTTGATAAATAACTACAGCTGTCAAATACGCTTTCCTCTGTCGTGTTGTCAAAACAAGGGGGGGGCCTCAGTGTGCTCTCTCGATCCCTCACGTGCCCTCCACGATAAAAAATAACGAGTTGACCACAGGGCCGAGCGTGACCTGGGGTGACACGGCGCCCTGTGTCGGGGCAGGAGCCCGTCTGGCGGCAGCAGCCTCCAGGATTAACATGTTGGAGCGAGCGCTGGAACACGCTGCACACACAACATGCTCCAGTGTGAACGATGGCTCGCTGCTTGCATGCGTGTGTGTGTGTGTGTGTGTGTGTGTGTGTGTGCGAGGATATTGCCCCGTCAGACATTTGTCGGGGGGGGGGGGGGATCAAAATGAATCAACGTTTGTATTAACTGCAGGAAAAACACTTGTAACGTTTTAATGACGCTGCCACGGGGGACGCTGACAACATACAAGGCATTCATCGCAAAACATTCCCCCCCCCCCCTAGTGAAAATGACAAAAGTGCTGAGTGTGTACAGTGAGCTGCTGTTTGAGACGCTGCTTTATAGCCGGCGTCGGGTTTTTACATGAGACTCGGTGGCTGCGCTGCACAATGAAGAAATGAACAAACACTGGGGCTGCGTTCTAAAAACCATGGGCCCTTTTTTTTTATCTCCGCAAGAAGAGTGGAGCTTTGACTCTCGTTCTCATAAATCTATCACTGGATCTGTTAAGTGATCCTAAAATAGGCAACAGGAGAGGGGGGGGGGGTGGGGGGGTTGTTTTTTGGTGCACTCCACAGTAGATGATGACGCCGGCAAGTGGCCGTTTTTGAGAGTCGGGGTAAATTAAGGATTTTTATGAACTCTGGTCTGCTCGGTTTTTATTGCATCAGTGGAAATAAGCGTGCTTATGTTTCCCTGTGCCACATTCCTCACAGGTTCACAGTGGAACAAACCTCCATTACAAATATTAATCTGTGTGTATTAATGAATTCCCGGTGGGTTTTGTGGAAATCCACAAGGACAATATCACGTTTTGTAATCAGGTTTTTTTTTTAACGTTTAGGTTTCACAGGCCAAGACAAATGGAGAGTGTGAGGGAGAATGGGCACATTGTCTGCCAGCTCGGCCGCGGCGGCAACTAAACATTTGTGAGGGGGAGGGGGGGGATCCCTCTTATGGTTAAATCCAACACTTGCTGTAAGTTAAATACTGAGAAGCTGATCCAGGGTGTACAAGCGATTCTCTGATATGTGACAAAGGCCTGAGAATAATGCAGCTCCGCAAGATCCCATCATCACATCGTCCTGCTGTTGTGCTGTAAAGAAACTTCTATACAATACCTGACGTACTTTCATCCGCTCTTTATTTAGATTCAAAGTTCAAAGAGCAGTAGGGGCTCTTTTATGTATGCACACGCAGGTGCACACGTATCCATACATATGATACGTGGAAATATGCAGTATATAAAATGAGAATACATGAATACAATATTTATCTTTAAAATCTGTTGTTTCAACACTGATCAATACAAAAACTATAAAGGACTCAATTGACTGCAGCTAAGTGAGTCACGTTCAGTAAGTAAATGTTACAGAGACAATGTGATATAATGAATAAACTGTTATATCTTGGTTTGTGTCTGTTGACTCATAGAGATGTTAGAGACGTCAGATGTGTTATCCACTGACGCAGTAGCTCACCGACAGTCTGTACTGTTTCATACACTCCACTGAGCTCCTGTGTGCAGTGGACAACCACAGGTCCACTCAGGGCCAACTGGGATCCTGTCCACCGAGCGTCCTCAACATGTCACATCAGGCCCAGGTGAGCCGCGGGACAAAAGCTCGGGGAGGAATTCAGAATTGGGAAGTGAGCAGGAAACGAGGAGAGCGGGAGAGAAAGACCCAGTTTTCTCTCTGTGGTTTCCATAAAGGCGAGCTCTCTGATTGCCAGTGTCAAAGTGACAGGGTCCTTTATGAGCACTTGGCCGGTCCCCGCCCTGGTTTGTGTAGCCAGGCAGTGATAGCAGTGCCCATTGTTGGGCCACGGAGAGAGGAGCTGCCCTGTGCTATTGAGAGGGGAGGGGCCCGGCCCTGCTTGCCCGCCCTGTGCACTGTGTTGGCTGAATAGGCAGCTAAGGTGTCCATGCCCCCCAGTGCCCTTCAGTGTGGGAACGCCAGTGCAGAGAGCACCTGCAGCTCCTCCACGGCGGCTGACAGAGGATTGCGTGCTAGCTGAAGATGCGTGGGCCAGCAGGAGGTGACACTCGGCGCTGACGGGGACAGAAGGAGTGTCCGACTCCCATGCTGTGTTCACATCTCCTGTCTGAGATCAGAAGGATCGGGTTCACGTGCACGGTGCATTGTGCATGCAGAGGGACGGTATATAATGTACAAAGAGTAATGAGACACCTGGTGCAGAACAATACATATACAATCGCCATCAGTACACATCTATACATGTTATACAACAACAAATTACAGTACATAAAGCGAGGTGTCAGTAATGCTCTGGGAAACCAACACACACACACACACACAAACACAAATCAGATAAGAAACTACCTGTTTCTATGGCTCTTGTGAAAAAAACAACACAAAACATCTTGTTTCTGCTCCAAACGATCAAATGTTATATTTGTGTTTATCAATAATTAGAATCTATAGAAGCCAATGAGCGTGTAAACGTGCAGCCGGGGTCAGAAAGTGATTAAAGGTGTAATAGTGACCTGTTGCATCAATCAGTCACTCATGTATTACCTGGCATGTCCCACGTGATGTGTCTCCACGCAGCCATTCCTCACATTCCTCCCGGGACGGACAAATAGGACCCCACAGAACGGGGACTTCAAAACAAGACAACATTCCTGAGGCAAGTTTTAACAAAAAAAAAAAATACTCCGCTGCTTTATTTACTGCAAGTAGCACGGAGAGGAGAGCTGGGAGTGTGAGGGAGTTTCTACAGGGAAGGGAGACGCCTTTGTTTTTGTTCTTGCTAATTATTTATTTACAGGGACTTCTCACGTTCCTGTTGCAGTGACGGACAGGTGGATGAACTCACTCCACATAGGGCTGTCATAGAAAGGCATGGAGGAAGGAGGGGAGGGACAGAGGCCTTCAAAATAAAAGTGTTTCAGTTTACATTCATAACGCTGCAGTGTCTTTGGAAGGATTTTAAAATCTCATCAGCCGTTCACTGGACTGACTCCTGATTAGCGCTGGGGTTGAACAAGTGAACGACAAAGCTACTTGACACATGACAAGCAGCTTGAACTAACTTGTTTTCTAAAGGGGGGGGGGGGGGGGGGGGGACTCAACTGGGTTCACCACAGTGCGGCTGTTGTTCCAGCGCTCAAAGATTACAATTAACCAGCCACTCCTGTCGGGGGCTTAATGACCGAACGCTGCACAAGCCAGCAGCAGGGACACTTCCTGAACGGGGCCGGGTTAGCCCTAATTGGTTCTGGCACAGCGGTCCTCGCTGCTTATCTCAAAGCCAGCTGAGAAAAATCACCTGTGAAGTGTGAATCAAAACATGCTGATTGCAGGAAATGCAGAGCGGAGCAGCGTGCCCCGGTGAAAAGGCTTCTTGTTATCATATCACACACCCAGTCGCGTTTCCTTGATTTCGAGTTCCCGTTCCGTGTCAGGTCAAAGTGATTAATTGCTGACGTGCCTCTAAATATGAGAAGCAGGATTATTTAGACAAATCCAGTTTCTCCCCGGAGTGATCCTTTGTTTTAATTCCACGCCTGCTCTATACGCAAGGCCAGGGAAATAAACATAACAACATTTGAGGAAATAATGGAATATCCCTTTATTTTATTTTTTTTTACAAAAGGACCCAACCAACTCATGTCCAAGCTCAGAGTCAAATGCGGCAGGGGGGAGGGGGAATGGGGGGGCTTGTATGGGAGGTCCAGGGGATTTGGGTAAACCATCTGTTGACCAAAGCTTTTGGGAAAGAGCTCTAATATGGATTTAGGATATTATTCTCTCTGCAGGTGGGATGGTCAAAACCCCTGTGGATTTCTCCGGGAGGGAAGGAGTGAGCCTTTGGAATAAAAAAAAAAGAAGAAATTCAAAAGAAGGACGGAGTAAAACGCCTCGGACGGAGATGCTGCATTGTTGAGCCGCTCCCTAATCCCCACCACTCATTGAGTCAGGTATGAGGGGCTCAACAATGGAGTTTAACAAAAAAGACAAAAACACAAGAGCTCCGCAAATATCCACACATATATTTAAAACAGGGTTTCCTTCCTGCCACATTCCTCAGGCAGGACTTGCAGGACCCGGTTCCACGTGGACCACGACAGCACACAGAGGAGACCAGGAGAGTGTGACCCTGGTATCAGGTAGACTCTTGAATCACGACCTTTATGACCTCTAGTTGGGTTTTTCCATAAATAGTAATTTTACCCCCCTTTTGCTTATTGTTTGTTTATCAGGATTGTGCTACAGAGCTTTAGGGCACCAGGTGCTTTCACTGTATCAAGGGGGGGGGGGGGGTGGTTGCACAGCTGCTCGTGTCCGCACCAAGAACAGAGAGAGGACTTTATTTTCCGTGGACACAAATAGGCAGAATGGCTCATACACATTTTTTTTTTTTTTTTTAATAAAGCATAATCTGCTTAAACTCAGGGACCTCTGCCTAAACATCACTTCAATCTGCCACCTACAGCGTGTGGGCCAAAACAAACCCCGGCACAAACCACTTGACCCGGGACGTGGATTTCACAAAAAAACCTAATCCAAGCCTTTAGAGAAAGAAAGAAAAAAAAAAAGCAATTCTTAAAAGGCAGGTTTTCCGTTCGTCCGGCTAAAGCCAGCGTGTGGTCTGGTGAGGAGCCTCCAGATGGACGAGTGTCTTCAGGTCCAGGTCTCAGCCTGCGACAGATGCTGAGCAACTGTGAATAGGATAAAGACCCAATGACTTGATATTATTATTAATATTATATTATACATTAACTTTAAAGTTCAGCTTTTCAGTGAATTCACAATAAGAAACAATCTAAGAGAAGCACGGGAGTTCGATACCTTGAGGGTGATGATGGTGATGATGGGAAGCTCTTTCTCAGCTCCCTGTCTGTAAACTACAGCTTCCCTGCTAATCCCCCCCCCCCCCCCCCCCCCTCCTCGGCATCCCCCTCCCCACCAATTCAGGTCCCAATCTGAGATGTATGGAGCGAGCTGATTCCAGGAAATTTGTATTTTGATAAACAGATTGGGTTATTGTTGTTGTTGTTGTTATTGACATGGAAATAGCGATGGGTAACTCCACGGTATTAGTTTGTCTATACAACATGGAGCAGCTGTTAGTGTGTGTTTGCCTTTACACACTTCACAGCAGTGGACATGGCAGTTGTTAAGACATTTTGACATCCTCTGGAGACCATTAATAATTCACACGAATCCATCTGATCTCTGTAGATATCTGAGTCCGGACCGTCCCTCGAGGCACGTGTGGTTCCGAAATACACAAATTCAAAAAATGGTGAACAAAGGAGCCGTGTGGGGAACGGTCACACTTTGGAGAAAGAAAGCTGGTAGACAGATTAATTGCTCCACATTAAGCCATAAACATGTCCATCGCATTCAAGTTGTTTGTGGGGGTCCTTGGAGTTAATACAAGGACAATAAAGAGGACTTAAAGCCCGATTAGTGGACTTGGTACCTATTAGACACAGGATCTGGCTGGGGTGATCCCATGCGTAAGGATCTGTGAATCCGGCCACTTAAGGGGCTCTGTGGTTTGGGGTTGATTAGTTTCGCGGATGTCCTTCCTGATGCTGTTGGGATATCCTGCTGCTTTCTGGTAAACTACACATCTCGGGTCCTATAAGGGAAAAAGGTCCTTTCCCGGTAAGCTGATTAATCAGAACCGTACATGATTAAACTTCTGAAGATTCAAGGACTACCCTCCTGATAGCGGTTTTAGTCAATTCATTTCAGTCAGCTTTGTTTTTTGAAATGCACAGTTGATTTTTTTGGTATACAGGGAAACCTCCACGATAGGCATCAGAGAAGGAAGACGCTTGATGAGGAGGCGGCGTGTTGATCAGGGACACACAGGACACGTGTCCTCCGGAGTCCAACCCGGCGCTCCACCAAACAACACAAGGAAACACTGTCTCTCAAACTGTGATTCAGAATAACAGGGCAACTTCCTGCAGGAATGGTTCTATGTGATTGTTTAATTGTTTACAGACGTGCGGGTGAACTAACTGGAATCTGCTCAGATTGTTCTCCTGAGGATTAATGAGGAGCACGTTGGGATGAAACCCAAGACGGCTTCTTTCTCTCTTTCTCTCTCTTTTTACGATCGCACAGTAACGGCTCGTCATTAGAACAGAAAACATTTCTTTTGATTGGCATCTCGTTGGACTGCAGAATACAGACGCTCCTTTGTTGACTAATTGGTTGATTTACTGTATTTCCCTCGAAAATGATTAAACATTTAATCCAGCTCTGAGATCAGTTAGTGTGCATCATCGGCTGCAGGAGTTCTCTGAGCCGATTTAGAAACGTTCATATCAGCGTGTGATGAGAGATTTATGATTCCAGGCCACGATTAATAAAACCTGATCAAACTAACCCCCCACACAGTCCTGATCAAGTTGGATTATTAGATTGACTTTTAACTGTTTAGATCTTGATCGTACGAGAAGGACGATTTTAAAGAAACGCTTTAATCATCCACAACCTGGGATTCATTAGGATCTCATGGGAATCATCAGAGTCACAGGAGTTTGTGATTTGATCTCAAACAGCACGGTGAGAAACGTGAATTATGATGATGTTCATAATCCTGTAAACAGGACATGTCTTTTCTTAGGTTTTCTGACAGGAATATAAATCAGAATCAAAATTCGGAATCAGAAGTATTTTATTGCCAAGTAGGTTTACACCTACAAAGAATTTGCTCTGGTTGTTGGTGCTTACAACAAACATAGAAACATAAAAACGCAATAAATACAACATACATAGGAAAAGCAATAAAAAATATAAAACCAGTATATATTTACTCACTGTTTACTTCTTATTTACTCAATTTTTTCCAATATTTTTACAGAGCAACATTTATGTTGACATAAACATTTCTGAATAAAAATATATGAAAGATAAAAGATGTAGAAAGTGAAGTAAAAAGTGAAATGCAAGATGCAAAACAGTAAACAGTGTCAGATTGCAATATGCAATGTAATGCAGTATAATATAAGATATAATATAATGTGTTAATTTAACACATCCTTGAGGGGCGGGGGTGGTATTCAAATTCAGAGTCAGGTGGGGGTCCCGGGCTCAGCACATGTAAAGCTTTTATGAAATGAGAAATGGAAATGGTGAAATGTCAATAACTTGAACTCGTTGAGTAACTTCTGCAGCTGTAGTGAGTCTGTGCAGCTTCGTCCACAGACACCAGATCAGTCCGGTCGACCCTCATCCTGCAGAGAGGCACCAGTGACACGATGATGCAGTGTGCTCTCAGTTTCTGCTGACAGCTACACAAAGGCTTATTATTGTATCAACAACTATAAGGCCTTCATAATTCCCAACTGTCAAATACAAACCAGAGAAAAATGGATGGATCCTGTGAATTTTGTGACTCTTTGTCTTAAAATTATTATTTTTACATTGGCACAGGGATCACTTCACATGGACCGGAGTGAGTCATGTGTTTGTCCATGAGGACATCACCTGGGATCACACTGTTCTCTGACAGGACGTGTCCACACACGTCAGCCATCCCCTGAGTTCTGGTTACGCCCATGCAGGAAGTGTTTCTATGCTTCCAGCTCTCTGGGAGTAAACAGTCGAATGTACAGTTTGTGGAGAGAAAGCGAGAGAGGACACACAAACACAGCGTGTGCAGCTGCTCAGTCATAAGATGAACATGAGAGGACTCGACCTTGAGGCCTCACATTCAGGTTGGACAGAAACTCCAAAACTGTAAATGTTCCTGCTTGACTACAGACAACCACACGTCCAAATAGAGCAGGCTTCCACCTAGCAACACTTTGCTACACACAAGGTATTTAGTGTTTGTGTTATGTACATACTAATGGGATCAGGCCCACTGAAATAGTAACGCCCCAGGCAGCGAATGGGAGACGTGTTGACATTGTGCTTTAAACTGCAACACATATTTTCACTTATCTGTCTTCTCACATGCCATCACAACACACACACACACACACACACACACACACACACACACATCATCGTACGATACACAGTTCAACACTTGATGATATATATTAAGCAAGTGAGTGCGCTGGATTTGAGTTTAATGTGATTAATGTGATGTGACACCGGACATACTGAGGGATGTGAATAATGAATATTACTGTCAGATCAACCGTGAAGCGTCTCATGACAGAGGATCAACTCACAACCTGACTTTCAAACTGTTACACACACACACACACACTCGCTGTCGCCCTTTTTGTATCGGGGAGCATTTCCACCTGCAGGATGGTGTGTGTATGTGTGTGTGTGTGTGTGTAACAATATGATACTGATAGAATACCGTCAGATGTTCGCACTGAACAACTCAAAACTTGCTTTGGTATAAATACAGTCTCCTCTATGGCAATTTCCCACTCGCACACATCGACACACAAGCACAACACAACTTGCTGTGAGTGTCTTGTTTCAGCCTGAGCAGATTATCTCACATTATACTCACTGATCTGGAGCTTTCACACACACCTCACACCTGGAGATACTGTTTCACTCCTCACAGTCACGAGCACACAAATACTTCAGCGCTGAACATTTCAGGTTTCACATCGAAGAAAGTTGTTATGATTCCTGGGAAAAAATATACATTGTGTGTTTTTTTTGGGACTTTTCCAAATTATTTTTCAAGCTGAAATCTCTGCAAGTGCTTCAGCAAGTGTCTCCCTAACCCAACGTGCAGGCTCCTGTTCAAATGGAAGTGTAACAGGCCTCCTCATCAAAGTGTTGAGCAAGGTGGAGCAGTGCGGCAGCCCTAATGACCCACAATGCCTCAGCACAACAATAAAATCAAATAGCTAGAGGGGATGGAATGTCCTTTATTGCCATTGCACACAGCAATAACCTCGGGTCAGCTCTAAAAACATGTAATTTGTTCCATATAAACAACTCAGGCATGTTTGAACACAGGCTCCACTCACAGCTCCCGGGATCCAATGAGCTCGTCTCACTTTGCAATATGTCACCGGGGAAAAGTGATCCCCAGGAAAAAAGATTCAAAAGTCCCAGGGAATATTTCAACCCTGAGTGTAAAGTGATCCTGGTGCAGAGGAGGAATGGCTGTTGTTACCTGTTCGCCTTTTCCTGGTAAATGTTGAAACATCGTGTGCGAGTGTGTGTGTCTGTGTGTGTTTGTGTGTGTGTGATAAATAATAAATCAATTTCAAAACGTAAATGTCAACCTGCTGATGGTGCTAAAGAAAAGAAGATTGTTTCAACATCCATGGGGTTAGGGTTAGATATCAACACCTCAGATATCAACACCTCAGATATCAACACCTCAGATATCAACACTACATTTCATGGCAGACTTTCCAAAATCTAAAAACACGTTAACCTGCTGGTTGCACCAGAGGAAGAACCGGTTGTTAGGCTTCTTCCTAAAACTGTGAGTTATCCACTCAAGGGTTGTGGAGATATCTCTGCCTGGACTCACAACCCGTAACTTCTATTCACGTCATGGATCCTGTCGAGGATCCAGCCACTCCCACCAGTTCACCCACTGCTCGTTAGATCCTCTCACCTGTTCTCCATCTCCTCAACAGCTCCACTCTACACACACACACACACACACACACAAACAAACACACAAGTCCAGTTCCTCAGTGTTCTGCCAGATTGTCTTTGTGCCTCAGCTTCTCAGCTTCGTGCTCTCACTCAAGTCTTGTTATCTTGATCCTGTTTTTGTAGAAAAAGATAAAAACTTTGGAGCTGTCACCTGCCTCCTGATTGGTGCATTTTTCTTCTTCTGTGCCTATCTTGATCATTCCTTTTTTTTACCAGTACACCAATTGGAAATCAATCCTCTCTGGCGTACTACTCCAGTTGTTTATTGGTGTTTCAGCAGTTTCCTTTGCCTTTTGAATCGTTCACCCTGCAGCCCTGAAGTCGTGCCGTCACTCCGTTAAACCCTTTCAGCCGAGGCAGCAGTTCAGAGGATTTATTTTTACATATCCAATCTTGAACACCTTGAGGCCTTTTTTTGTTTTAACAGGTAAACTCATAAACAAACGCCTGCTCGTAACTTATGGGACCAAATACCACTGCTGCTATTATTCTGCATCAAAGCTCACATTTAAGACTGTTCACTGTCTTTCCCGGGGCCAGTTTGCACCCCCCCCCCCCCCCACCCCCCTCTGCTTTGAAGTGTGAAACAAGATCATTTCTGTGCATGTTTAATATCATCACTTCTAGTTTGGTGAATTTACATAACAGGCATTTGTGTAAACATCACTGCGTAGCCTCTTTTTTTGTTTTCCAGCTGAGGAAGCTGATCCCGAACCCCTGTGTCCCCCCCCCCCCCCCCCTGCTCCTCTGTACAGCTGCCCACAATAGGCCCCCATTCACCCCATCTTTCTTTTAAACACCAATAAAATCTTTTACATTTCCTCAGCAGGCAGTTAAAAATTCAGCTGACTACCGTGCATTGCCCCGTGCACTGTGCAGAGCCTCTCTGTGTGTGTGTGTGTGTGTGTGCGCCGTGGTCGTGTTGTCGTGTCCTGATTTCACATTTCATTAGTCGTGTTTTAACTCAAACGAGCCATGAAGGGAAAACACACCGGAGAAACGGAGGCTTATTTTACAAGCGGAGCTCGGAGCGCCTGGTTTGTTTTCGCGGCTCACCTTTTGGCGTTGGGGTGAAACTTTTTGACATATGAGAAGAGAGCCAGGCCTTGAATATTTCACAAGTCAGCAGGCATTTGTGCAAGCTGTTACGAGCACGCTTCCCACCTGACTGAAAGTGTGCTGATCTCACTCTTCCTCTCAGCATGCAGGCCTTTCCTCCATTTATTCCTCCTCCTTTGTCTTCTCCATCTTCCCGGCTGCCTGCTCCTCATTCATGTCGTGGGTTCAGATCAGGGTCAGAAAGTCTATCAGGTGGTTTTCACAAACATGTCCACTGTTTGCTGTTGTAAAGTTTGTACATCTGTGGAAAGGGCTTTTAAAAGAAGCAGTATAAAGTCTGTAGAAGTTCATGAGAATCCGATAACACAGGAAGTGGCCCCCCCGCTGTGTTCCCCGCGAGCTGATCAGATTGTCTGGTCTTCAGCTTGTCCAACTTTAAAACCTCCAAACTTTTGAAATATATTTGAATATCACTTTACGAGTTCAACATCTTTTTGTCGTTGAGTCCTTTCCACTCCTTGTCTTCTTCCATTTGTTTCTTTATTTCCTTGCCTTGATCTAATACATCCATGTGCATTCCAACTTTTACTACCCTTCCTCATCTCTTCCTTCAGAATTCCTTTCTTTAGTTTGTTTTATTTTTCCACATCTTCTCCACATCCAGTCCACAAATGTCCCCATGATCTCTTTTACTTACCCTTCATTCTCCCTTCCTTTCTTTCCTTTATCATCTTTCATCCCTCCCTAACATTTCCCTCCGTCCCTTCCTTCGCCTGTTTCTTCTCTGCTTTATCGGACGTGTTCCATCTTCACCTCCACCCCTCGGCCTCCCACTCCTTCCTTCCTTCCGTCCTTCTGTTTTCTTCTTTGATTGCAGCCTCCTCAGACACGTGGCCTAAATCATGAGAAGCCCCTCATGACACTAGACTCTGCCAGCTCTGCCATGCGGGCAGTTTCAGCCTCTTTTTCTTTTTCTTGGATGGAGCCCCTCAGGCAGGAGTTGTCTCCTAACCTCAGTTAACTCCTCAGAGTTAACCTCAGATATTTATGGCCACTTTTCCACTGCAGAATCTTTTCCATGACACCGAGAAACTTGTGATGACCTCAGGGAGCTGAGCTGCACTTCCACCAGAGGACTCAGGGGCTGCGCTTCTCTCTTCAGTTCACCACATCCTGCAGATTTAACAACATAAAAGGCTATTTACCATTTTCTTAATCTGATATCTGTATCATCAGAACCACATAATTTGTCTCCACTGTCCAGAACGGATTCGACAACACTCTGGTTAAAGCTTGGTTGGGTACAGCCACAAAAAGTCTTGGTTATGTTTTAAAGAAAAATCTGTGTTGAAAGAAAAAACAATTTTGTGAAAGTTTGG